>NC_057810.1:116414939-116663895 GCF_018294505.1 Triticum aestivum
AAAAGCTCAGCGCGGGAGGGTCCTAGAGGGATGGCCGATGCGGTGGCGGACCGATGGTGGGGAGTGGTTTCAGGGCGGGCAGGGCGGCGTGGCAGTGCGGGCCGGCCGCGGGCGGCAGGGGCCCACTGTTGGGCCGGTGGTGGCTGGCGGCTCGAGGGGGGGGGGTGGGGTGGAGTTTGATGATAAACTGTAGGCCCATGATTTCGTATCCAATGGCTGGAAAATCTAATGACTAGAGATGAAAAAGTCAGTCGACTGACATGTAGCCTGACCCCGCACGTACACAAGCACGCACACAAGACACGCATGCACCACTGACACGTACACATAATGAACACACACACACATGCAGGCGTGCAACACTGACACATATACATGCACTCACGACCACACGCACGTACGCACACATGCATGCAATATTGAAACATACCCTTGCACGCATGCAACACTCGCACGCCTGCATGCACATAGCACATGACGCAAGACACATGCTCAACCTATACATGCATGCACCCTTTGTTAAGGACATGGATTGTTATGGGTATTAATCAATCTTATCTGTGATAAGCTGAAAATTGATGTTTGCAGCGGTCTTTATGAATCACAAGTTATCTACAGGAAAAATATGACGTCACACTCAATGAACAATCATCGGTTTAGGAAATGCCCGCTTCTGACCGCCCTGGCCCACCAAAGGTCCCTTTTGTGTGCGTTGCCTGCTTTGGGTCACTGACATGTAGGCCATGTACCTAAAGAGCCCACACATCAGTGGAAGAACGGCGCGGTGTCCTACGTCAGAGTCGAGAGAGCCACTCGCTGCACGCCCGGCTGAACACACATCCTTGCCGCATTCAAACGCCTCCATGAAACCTGCCTGTGTGGAAGCAGAGAAACCCACTCTAGAGACACATCCGTTCATGACCGGGCCGGCATTAAACGCAACGTCGGCCGAGCTCCTCCTGTCTGCCATCTATTTAATCTCCTATTTAAACGAGGCCAAACGTCACACACCTCCACCGTTCCCCTATCTCCTCCTTCACCATTTTGTCCACTCTTACAATGGCTTACGAAGAGTAGTTATTCCGCATCCAAGCCGGCTGGGTAGCCCACCGGAAACGAGCTATGCAGCCCGCTGATCCATCTCCCTCCCCTCGCCCGACGGAGCCAGTTGCCGCCCCAAGCCGGCGCGCGGTTCAGCAACTCACCGCTCCAGGCCAGCTTCACAAGGAGCGGCGCACGGGTGTTGTTGCTCCCATCCACACCGCCGCCTCGTACCACGTCTCCCGTTTATGTGGCCGAGACTACCATGCTGGCGGCCGCGCCATGCAAGCAGTGACAGAAGCCGAGTGCGCGGAGAGCGACGAGTCGGTGGCCAGCGCCTCCGCGTCTGCCGCCATCATCAAGGAGAAGTAGAATACGGGAGGCCGCCGCCGCTTGGGTCCCACGAAGGCCACCACCGATGCGACACCAGCATACACAACAGGTGTCTTGCCAGATCCTTTGGTTGCGAGGACCTTTGTCGACCCCACATGGGCTCCACGGAAGCAGGGAAGCCCCCTTCCACCATCATCTTTGGCATCAGCCAATGATATAAGTTGGGCAGTGGGGAAGCGAGTCGTCCTTTGCGCTAAAGCATATACCTCCGGGGCTCCCAGCAGTCCGGTGATCATGCTGCCGGACATGAGGAATACAAATCGATTAGCGGGTGACCATTTAGGCCAGGTATTATATACTTGTGTTGTCCAGAACTAGCATGGCATAGTTCATTCGAATGTAATGAAATCGATCATGTTTGTATGAAAATCCGGTATTTTATAAGATTTTTGTCGTTGTTTATATAAAATATCGCCGTGTTTGCGTGAATTTAGTCCGGTTGGTTGAGTTGCTATCATAATGTGTGCGGCTACGGTTGGATGGCGTAATTTGCGGGTCACCAATGGGTCTGTGGGCAGCTCTGGCGGTGTGGTGGGACATAAAAACAAAGCTCGTGCGAGCTCATCTCCAACATGCACGCTGGAGGATGCATGAGCACCCGAGCCATTCCTTGTTCATCGGTGGCAAAGGCACCGGTGGACAAAAGGGTCGCCAATATTTTGGCTACCCCGGGCAAGATCCAAACAGGCCCTCCCAACAGATTCAAATCCCTCGTTCGCCGTGGAATTTTGCCATGTGTTGTTTTCATGGAATAACAAGATGCACGTGCATTGCATGGAACATCAAGATGTTGTTTTTTAAAAAACACCTGTTGTGATTGAACCATGCAGGAGTAATCCCATTTTGTAAACACTAATGATATCTCGAGAATTTTATCGAATAAATGGTATCTCGAGAATTTTATAGGACTCCATTTTTGTATACAAGGCCACAAACCCATATTATAGGTACCAAGGCAAAAATTAATGTCTTCTAAGTCAATGTTGCAAGCCACCTTGTTTCCTTGTTTGTCGTGTAAATTAATGTGTATTATTCTCTTTCATGCACATCAAGCCAATGCTCACACTCCCGCATGTATGCAAGGGATAATTAATGTCCTCCTTTGCTAGTACTACGAGGCAAACACCATTAATATTGCATCGGTTAGTGTTAGTGGCCTTGTATATCTGCAACTTGTAATTTTGATAGTGCCCTCGTATGTAAAAATGGAGGGAGAAAGATGAGAGATAAGGTGAGGAGGAGTGGGGCGTGGTGGTGACTGGTGGTCGGACAGGGCGGAGCTGTAAGTGCATCTAGTGCCACCCCTAGTTGGTTTTGGAGTATTGACGACAAACCTGGTTGAGGGACTAATGTGTTTGTGAGAATTGCAGGATAACACAGGTAGTAGTCCCTCATTGATTCAGTTTACCTACCGCAGATGAACCCTAAAAATGTGTGAAGACATTGAAGACAATGGTAGTCAGTGAAGCTAATCACGTTGAAGACTATGACTTGTGAAGAAAATGTCTGAAGACTATGGAGCGTGAACTTAGTCGTTTCATTATTTATTTTCTTCTTTGTTGAGTCATAGGAACCACCGCACTATTAAGTGGGGTCCAAGTGAACAAAGTCAGAGTGACTGAAGTGATGCTCAACCAAATTCTTTGTCTTCGAGCGAAGACAATGATAGCAAATCTTATCCAGAGTCGGATAAGTCAGCTTTACTTGTAGCCCAAGTCAAGCTGCCGCATCTGTTTAAAACCTGACCGTTGCGACACGTGTCAGTTCCTTAGTGACCCAGGGTCATTTCAGACAAATCAGGTCGGGTTGCCACTGGCTATAAATAGCCCACCCCCTACACCATAAATTGATGGCTGCTCAGAGATAGATACGACTATTGTCGTTTGAGAGCAACCCACCTCCGAAGCCTTTGAGAGAGAGAATCCTTGCGAGGACAAAGCCCAAACCACCTAGAGCACAAAGAGTGTTTGGCATCACTTAAGTCTTTCTGTCCGCGTGATCTGAAGACTTATTTCACTTGAGGACTATGAACCCTCCAGCTAGTTAGGCATCACGTTCTGAGCATCCAAGAGTCATTATGGATTGCCAGTGAACAAAGTCTGTGAAGGTTCGGGAGTCTACCTTGAAGACTTAACAGAGTGATTGGGCGGGGACTGAGAGTCCTTATATCAAGGGGAATAAGGTGAAGACACGGTCTTCTGAGTTAAATCTCAGCCTCCCTAACCAGACGTACAGTTGTCACAGCAACTGGAACTGGTCGAACCAACCACTGTCCTTCTAAAGTCACTGGTTATATCTCTCACTTCTCTTTACTTACCATTTGTCTTCGTGAACTCATTGCCTGCTTGCAATTATCTATTTGACTTCACTGCGTGACTACTTATCCTGATTGGCTTTGCACTATCTTCCTTTCTGATCCTTACTACCTAGCTACTATTAGTCTTCGTGCTTTCACTTCATTGAATACTTGACTATGGCTTGTTTGGTGTAGTCTACCTTCCGCTGCACTTGAATAGTGTTGTTTCTACTGTTTGTCTTTGAAACTCCCATGTTTTTAAGACTTTCAAAAAAATCACCTATTCACCCCCCTCTAGTCGATAACTTGCCCTTTCAATTGGTATCAGAGCAAGGTACTCCCTTGTTCTGTGTGATTCTATTTAATCACCTGGAGTTTTAGCTATGTCGACTGCAGGGATAATCAAGGTCTCCGCTGCGTGCCCCATCTTTGATGGCACTGAATATCCCTACTGGAAGAATAGGATGCGCATGCATCTTGATGCCATTGATGTCGATCTGTGGTATGTCGTCGAGAATGGCGTTCCCAAGACTGGTGAAGGTGTCACCCCCGCTGATGTGAAAATGTTCATTCAACTAGACTGCCACCAAGAACATCATCTGTGGTCATCTGACCAAAGGGCAGTATGGCCGTGTGAGCGCTCTAGAAACGTCAAAGCTTGTCTAGGACTGGCTCTCCAAGGTCAATGAAGGCGTCTCAACTCAGCGAGATCAACGAATCAGTACTCTTCGCAACCTCTTCAACCGCTTAAAAAGACACGACAACAAGAACATCCATCTCACATTTGATCGCCTCACTGATGTCACAAATGAGCTCCATGCACTCGGTGCAACTGACATTACGAAGCATGAAATAGTGAAGACACTGTTGAGATCTCTTGCCAGCTCATTTGACACCTTAGCCCTGATGATACAAGAACGCCCTGACGTCAAGACACTCGATCCGTCTGACATACTTGAGAGGCTTAACACACATGAATATCAGCTATCTGAGAAACGAGATATCTATGGCCCCAACTATGGGCGAACTCATGCTTTGAAGGCAAAGGCTACCGCTTCCTCATCTCGAGAAGAATCTGACTGCTGTTCTGATGACCCTGAAGACATTGAAAAGGAGCTTGCTATGCTTGTGAACAAGTTCAAGAGATTCACTAAGAAGAAAAGCTTCAGAAAGTCTTCACGATCCAGCTCAAGGGACGATGAAGCTTCCACCTATGACAACAAGAAAAGAACATGTCACAAGTGCAAGAAACCAGGCCACTACATCTCTGAATGTCCATAGTAGGACAATGAGAAGAAGAAAAAGAAGAGCAAGGAATATGATTCTGATGACAAGAAGAAGAAGAAATCCTCAAAGTCTTCATCACACAAGAAGAGCTCATCATGCAAGGCACGTGCTTTTCTTGGCAAGGAAATGGATTCGGAGGAAGAGTCTAGTTCTGAGGAGGCAGTGGTGGAGTCTGAGGAGGAGTCTGACTCGGGTGTCGCAAGTCTGGCTCTAGCTACAGTCTACGTTGCCAAGTCCATCTTCAACACTGAAGACAATGGCTCCGTCACCAACACTAATGACGAGAACGACTTGGCTCCCACCTACTGCTTCATGGCACGTGGTGCCAAGGTAAGCTCTCGTGATGCTTACTTTCAAACATCAAGTGAAGATGACTCTGATGGTGAATCCAAACCTAGCTACAAAAAACTTGCTAAAATTGCAACTGAACAACAGAATGCCATTGAACATATTCAAAAACTGTTAGACAAAAGCGATGACCTGTTGGACGCGGAAATGACCAAGACTCAGTCCTTAATTGAATGACATAAAAAATCTTCATGTTAAGTACTAGGATCTTGAAGGTCAACATGAAATGCTCTCAACTTCTCATGAAAAGGTCTCCTACGATTATCTTCAAAGGAAGCAGGAGCTTGAGAAATTGAGATCGGATCATGAAGATCTTCAAAAAGAAAATGAGTCACTCCACGCTCAACAGATCAGTTCCGCTCAAGAAGGATTTGACCCACCTTGTCTAAAATGCAATGAGCGTGATAATGCTGCCTCTGTTGCTGAATGTTCTACTTCTACTACTGTTGAGATATCTTCAACTGCTGATGTGGTAACTAACCCCTCTGTTGAAGATACCACCACTATTGCTGATGAGAATGCCAGGTTGAAAACACTGCTTGAGACAGGGATGTACAAAAGACTCAAAGGGCATCAAACATTATGTGATGTCCTCAAAAAGCAGATTCTGAACCAAGACCCTAGAAAAGAGGGTGTAGGATTCGAGAGAAAAATGAATGTTGATGGGTCATACTGGAAACCTGAGCAGTACCCCAAAACCACCTGGGTTGCAGCAAAGGAACCTCCAGTAGATCCATCCACCTTATCAGGCTTCACTTGTGCTAACCCAATTATCATTGATGAATCCTTTGATGAAAACTATAAATTGTTTAAGAATCAGAATGGTGAAGTGTTTGCCAGGTATATTGGTACTAACTGCAGGAATGGGTCACCTATGAAGAAAATATGGGTACCCAAGACTTGCCTCGAGAATCTTCTCGTGAATGTCATCATGACACCACCTGTGAAGAAGACAAACCCAATACCAAAGGATTCATATGTTCCAAAAGCTTCATACAGACCAAGGACTCATCTGAGTCAGCCTAACGTCAATGTTTTGCAGGAAAATCATACTCAGACCCATGAATATGAGTGTGTTTCATTAAACCTCTATGTTCATAGAACCAAGAACTTCTCTGCTTATTCACATGAGTATTATTCACCCCCTGCAAGGCTACTTACTAGGGCTCCGAAGCCAAAGTTCTCAGATGCTGCACTTAGACTCATTGCTTCTAAGCCACCCCTGAAGATGTGGGTGGTTAAGAAAACTTAACCCTCTTTTGCAGGGAAAGGACTCCAGCCGGAAATCAAAGGCGTCCAAAGCTAATGCTGGAGACCTTAAATATCTTTTTGGGCGCAAGATAAAATGCCCAAATGGTCTTACTATGTATTTCACTCCATATTTCCTTGATACTCATCCTATCTATCCTAACCAAGACCTGAATTTCCATGTTCCACTTGTTCGTCAAATGTTTCTTCTTCACAACTCACTTGGTGAAGCCTATCCCCCAAACTGCACTGTAGGCTATGACACCTCGTGCTGCAGAATGGATTCTGGATAGTGGATGCACTAATCACATGACTGGCGATCGAAGTCTTCTGATGGATTCAACGCTACGTCCATCAGACAAGAGCCACATCAATTTGCTGACACTGGTAAAAGAAAGGTATTGGGTCTAGGTAGAGTTGCAATATCAAGGGATTAGCACATGGATAAAGTGATGCTTGTTGAATCCCTTGGTTTCAACTTAATGTCTGTCTCAATGCTTTGTGACTTAAACATGATTGTGCTATTTGGAAAATATTGCTGCCTTGTACAGAAGGAATCTGACAAGTCTTTAGTCTTTGAAGGATATCGAAAAGATGATCTGTATATGGTAGATTTCTCAGCAGGACAACAGATGGTCGTATGTCTTCTAGCAAAAGCTTCAGAATGCTGGCTTTGGCATCGAAGGCTAGGGCATGCTGGCATGAGGAACTTGCACACTCTCGCGAAGAAGAAGCATGTTGTGGGCATCGAAGGCGTAAAGTTCAAGAAGGACCATCTATGCGGCGCCTGCGAAGCCGAAAAGATGACAAGAGCCAAGCATCCCTCGAAGACAATCATGACCACGTCTCAACCCTTCGAGCTGCTGCACATGGACTTATTTGGCAATACTCACTACTCTACTCTCAATGCTACTGTTTGCCTCTATGGTTTCGTCAGTGTTGATGATTAGTCTCGATATACTTGGGTGCATATAATCCTCTACAAAACTAAAGTGCAGGATGTCTTCAGACGTTTTGCCAATCGTGCCATGACGAACTATGGTGTCAAGATCAGGCACATCAGAAGCGACAACAGCACTGAGTTCAAGAACACCGGCCTCGACCTCTACCTGGATACCATGGGTATCACTCATGAGTTCTCTGCTCCTTACACACCTCAGCAGAATGGCATCATGGAGCGCAAGAACAGAACTCTTATTGAGATGGCACGAACAATGCTTGATGAGTACAAGACTCCCCGGAAGTTCTGGCCTGAAGCCATTGACACTGCATGCCACGTCATCAACCGTGTTTATCTTCACAAGCTTCTGAAGAAAATCTCCTATGAGCTCCTAACTGGTAAGAAGCCAAACGTAAGTTACCACAGAGTATTTTGTGCTAAGTGCTGGATCAAGGATCCACATCACACTTCCAAATTTGCACCGAAAGCACATGAAGGTTTTATGCTTGGTTACGAAAAGGATTCGCACTCCTACAAAGTCTTCAACCTCTTTCACTATAAAGTGGTTGAAACTGTGGATGTGCGATTCGATGAGACTAACGGCTCACAAAGAGAGCACCTGCCAAATGTGCTAGATGAATTATCCCATAGCGAGTCAATCAAGCGAATGGGAACTGGAGAAATCATACCCTCTGAGAATCAGACTGAAGAAGAACTGATCGTTTCTGCTTCCACTCAACCTGAAGACAATGCTCAACCTGAAGATAATCCTCCAAATGGTGACATTGATCAGAATGAACAAAATCTTCGTCCTGCTCATCCTCGTGTTGCAAACGAAGTACAGGTTGAGAAGATGATCGATAGCCTTAATGCACCTAGTCCACTCACTCGCTCGAGAGCCAAACAAAGAGCAACACAACTCACCAATTTCTGTGGACATTTTGCATTCGTCTCAATCTCAGAGCCCAAGAAAGTCACAGAAGCCTTCATGTAACCTGAATGGATTCAAGCTATTCAAGAAGAGCTTAAACAGTTTGAGTTGAACATTGTGTGGGAACTCGTCAAGCGTCCTTATCCTAGGAAGCACAATATCATTGGCACCAAATGGATATATTGCAACAAGCAAGATGAACATGGTCAAGTGGTCAGAAACAAAGCTCGTCCCATTGCACAAGGCTACACTCAAGTGGAAGGGATTGACTTTGATGAAACTTTTGCTCCCGTGGCAAGGCTTGAAGCCATTCGCATACTACTTGCCTATGAAAATCATGACAACATCCTCCTATATCAAATGGATGTGAAGAGTGCTTTTCTCAATGGAAAGATAGAAGAAGAAGTATATGTTGCACAACCTCCTGGCTTTGAAGATCGAAAACATCCTGATATGGTTTACAAGCTCAACAAGGCACTGTATGGCCTCAAACAAGCCCCTCGTGCTTGGTATGATACTCTCAAAGACTTCCTGAATAGCAAAGGCTTCAAACCTGGTTCACTAGATCCTACTCTCTTCACGAAGACATATGATGGTGAACTGTTTGTGTGCCTAATCTAAGTGGATGACATTATCTACGACTGCACCAACAAGAAATACAGTGATGAGTTTGGACACATGATGCAAGGGCAATATCAGATGTCCATGATGGGTGAACCGAAGTTCTTTCTGGGTCTCCAAAACCGTCAGCAACGGAACGGCATCTTCATCTCTCAAGAAAAATATCTCAAAGATTGCCTGAAGAAGTTTGGAATGCAAGACTGCAAAGGGTACAGGACGCCAATGCCAACCAAAAGTCATCTGGGTCCCGACGACAATGGTAAAGAGTTCGACCAAAAGGTATACTGCTCCATGATTGGTTCTTTGCTTTATTTATGTGCATCTAGGCCAGATATAATGCTTAGTGTTTGCATGTGTGCCCGATTCCAAGCGGCACCAAAGGAATCTCATCACTTAGCTATGAAGCGAATTCTTCGATATTTGGATTACACGCCAACACTAGGATTATGGTATCCAAAGGGCTCAGAGTTTGATCTAGTTGGATTCTCAAATGCTGATTATGCTGGTGACAAGGTTGATCGCAAGTCCACATCTGGCATATGTCACTTTCTGGGACGATCACTTGTCTGTTGGTCTTCAAAGAAGCAGGACTGTGTATCTCTCTCCACTGTTGAATCCGAATACATTGCTGCTGGATCTTGCTATGCTCAGCTTCTCTGGATGAAGCAAACTCTCAAGGACTATGGTATACACCTGAAGAATGTGCCCCTCTACTGCGACAATGAGAGTGCCATCAAGATTGCCAACAACCCAGTTCAGCACTCGAAGACAAAGCACATTGAGATTCATCATCACTTCCTCAGAGATCATGTTATGAAGGAAGATATTGATATCATTCACATGAACACTGAAGAGCAATTGGCAGATATCTTCACAAAGCCCTTGGATGAGAAAAGGTTTTGCAAGTTGCGGTGTGAGCTAAATATCTTGGAATCCTCAAATGTCCTGTGAATGGGACACGCATCCTAACACTTATGCATTTTGATGACTTAGATGTGCAACACACGAAGCAACGTATATCTTCAATCAATGAAGACATACACTCTAAGTGTGAATACATTAATGCGGAATTTGACTTCGGAGCGCCACGATAATTGTGCGCCGTGTCTGGGTCTAATATTTCCTATACGGTGGGTAATACCACCACCAAACTTTTGTTTGAAGAGTTCCTCTTGGCGTTATGTTTGCAAAAACGTCATAATTGATTTGTCTTCGTCCCTGACTTGTATTCAAGTTTATCTTCATCTGGTTGATTACTTCGTGTGTTCTGTCCTTCACATCATTCACTTATAGCTATGACTTCGTGTTGAATCTTTTGATCTAGGTGAGTGTCATCGGACCCTAACCTATCTATGCTTCTACCTCAACTCTATCTATCCAAATCATATGAACTCTATTGAAAACTATCAATTGTCTTCACTGAACCTTGTCAGCTGAAGTCAATCTGACAAACATTTATGTCTGTTTTTAAATGCTCTATCTTTATTACCAGAAATCCAAAGAATTCGGAACGACCGCCCCGACAATCCAGGCGTGCGTGGGAACATGGAACAACTACCAAGGAGTTGCATGTACGCCACGTGTCATTGAAGTGCGAATCGCCAGGGGCACCTATGTAATTACGCTATGTTGTCCCTTTCCTTATAAATACACATCCCATCACGGTCAAAAATTCTTCTTCCAGCTTGCCACCTCCCGAAAACCCTAGCGCCACCGCTAGCACTCGACGACGCCAGCGACGAAGCGCTTAGCTGTCGCGACTTCTCTGACGTCATCCTCACGCCGGCCGCGGACCTCATCTTCTCCGCTGCTGCTGTAGCTGTCTCTCGTCGCCAAGTTAGGGCACGGGAGATTGAACTTCTCGGCCTCTACTCCCCCTCCGTCTAGCAATTCTTCTTGTGGTAATTAAAACTCACTTTTTACCGTCTTTTTGATCTGATAGATTCATCCTACCTTACCAAAAGTAGTTTCTACAACTCCAAAGTTGAATCAGTCTCTTTCTGCATCTCATACTGTGCATAGTCTGTTCACTTATGTTCACTACAAGTTAGATTCCTCACTTGTACTTATTCTTGGATTCGTACAAATCTGGAACCAACTCTCATCAAATAAGTGAATGTCTTCGCGATATGAGGTCAATGTCTTCAAACTAATTTATCTTCAAAATCCTCTGAGAATGCATATGACCTCTTCCCCTTCCTTCGCCTCTCTAATGCTATCACAGGTACATGTACGTGGGAGAATCCCTTGGTTCTCATAGTATGCATCATTTGCAGAGTTCTTATAGAATCATATAAATTCTCCTGAAGCTAGTTCTTGTCTGACTAGCCGTAAGAAACCTTTGCAAGTTCTGAAGCCTTTCAGGTTAAGCTTCATGGCTACTGAGAAACCTGCAAGAAAGGGTGGCAGAAAGCATCGTGGGAACACTTCCAAGGATTTGCCACCCGATTTGCATGAGCTGTACAAAACAGATCCAGAGGAAACCTATACTGGTCGCAAGAATCACATCCAATGGATTCGAAGATACTGGGCTGAGGAATGGTTCAAGTACCGTTTTGTCACCGAAGAATATGCCGAAAAGAATGCCATCAAGTGACCCTGGGGAGATATACTGTACAAGAATCTTCAACCCGGGTCCTAGACTGAAGCCATTGAGCAAGGCTTCTATCCATGCACGGTTCGCGGACCGCAGCCAGAGGATGCTGACCACTCTTCTCTGCTATGGTGTCGCAAAGACCATCTCTTCAAGCACAATTACCAGTTCACCAAAGATTCTGCTGTGAAGAACAAAAAGGCTTTCGCCTTGTCTTCAACCCTGGTCCATCCTCTCCACGGGAAGATGGCACCCGTGAAGCCAATGAAAATAGGACCGGTCCCTTCTACAACTTTGAAGGCCTCCTCGCACACATAACCATTCAAGGTGCAAATGTGGATCATACTGATCATGATGCTAACACCGATGATGCGCCAGCTCCTCCTCCTAAGACGCAGACGCAGAAGAAAGCTAAGGCTTCCAAACCCACTGCTGCACCAAAAGCTTCACGAGTGAAGCCATTGGCAACTACCCCTCCTGCTCCAAGTAACACCTCTGAAGATCCATCTCGTGTCTCCAAACGGACCGAGAAGCCTCAGAAGAGAACTGCTCAGAGGACAAGTCAAGCACTAACACCACCTGCCATTCTAAGGAACGAATTAGAAGCTATTGATCTGTCGTCTGATGACAAGTTTGGTGAGGATGCTCTTGAACAACCGATAAAGAGCAAGCAAGAGGCGGAAATCTTCAATGATCTGCCTCTCTTCAATGTACAAATCCCGGACAACTTCAATGATGAGTGGTTTGACAACCCAAATCATAGCTTTGATGATCTTCAACTTCCGATTGGCATCAGCGTTGCCTTCCAAGGAGCCATTGCTCCTGAGTTGGCTCTGGCTCAGAACATCATCGAACTCAAGAACACAATTGATTTTGAGAAAGAGAAGTTCAAGAAGCATGTGGCCAAGCTCAGTGTGGCTGATGTTCAGAATTTCCCCAAGTACACCCTATCCTACCAGTCCAATTGTCAATGACGACAATTACATGGAAACCACACCATCACCGAAAGCGTCGCCCATGTTTCAACGGCTTCGCAAAGGCCAGAGGCCCTCGGTCTCCATGACAACCATCACAGAAGAGGATTCACACAAGTCCAGCTCAGTGGCATGTCAAGTGTTCCCTGAAGACAATCCTTCTGAAGAGATTCCGGCTGCATCAGCCGATGAATGACAAGAAGAACATGTTGCCACACCCCCCACCAATCAAGCAGAAAATGTTCTCGAGGAGAATGTATCCATGCCCGACCCTCCAGCTACTCAAGTGGAGGTTGAGAACACTGAGGCGGCCACCAACAACGCCACTGAAGCCAATGACGTTGTCATGACTGAAGCTACTGTGGCGCCTCAAGTCAACACTGTGAATGAAGCCAATGTTGCACGTGCATCCAATGTGCAGCCTCATGCCTCTGCCAATGCCTCTGCTCCTGTACCGCCACCAAGGTCAACATTGAGCATGCATTTTATCAACGTGAGCTTGTTCCTGTCAGATGGCCAATTCTGATTCCTCTGGCTGCTCCCGGTTCCCAGTTTGATTAACATGTGGAGCATAGGCCTCAGGTTCTGAAGCCAAAGCCCAGGTTGCCAAGGTTTCCAGGTACTGCATCTGCACTAGGATCGTTCAATGTTAATGGCTTCATTGCACACAACACCTTCTTCAACAGTGCCAAAAACCCATACTCCAATCCCAGAATATCGTCTGACAGATTCTGGAGTTATCAGCAACGCAGCTATTACTCCTGTGTTCTGTGCAACCAAGAGCGCATATTTCCTCATATGTGTCTGGATTCTGAAGCTATTGTTGGCCTGCCATGCCTAGAAGAAGCCCTTGACTGCTTTCGAGATGCAGGCCTGCTGCAGTTTGTTACTGATAAGCTTGAAGGAGCAATGAAGACACCGGTCTTCTACATTCTGAATGGCAAAAGCTTCAATGCTCAGGAGTTCTTCATTAGACAGTTTGCTGCTTCTGGCTCTGACATCTTTGGTCTGAAATTTTATGCTCCTTGGGTTATGCGTCTAATCAAGCTTCACTCTGCAATTAACTATCAGCCCTCTCCGTGCAACCACCTTATATTCCTGCCAGAGGTTGATATGTCAGTTGAAGCCATCTACCAAGAGCCTGCCAAGGAGGCGATATATCTTCATAACATGGATCGTCAGAGTTTCTTTCAAGATGTTGAAGGTGTTCAGGCTGTTTCTCGTGTCTATTCATTGGCTGGCAACACTTGTCGTGCATGTACTGAAGCCACAGAGAGCACCATTGCTCCAAAGCCTTGCAGGCGCTCCCGTGTGCTATTTGACCGTGAGATTCTTGTGGCATTGCATCAGAAACAAGAAAAGCATCATTTATAGCTCAAACGACAAATGCAAAGCCTCTTGGTGGATGTAAATCGCATTCACAATCTTGCCACCAAGAACGCCTTTGTCACTCATGAAACCTGCTGGAGGACTTGGAAGAGTTTGAAACTGCTAAGTGCTGAAGCTGATCTTCAAGATGATGGCTTCACCGAAAGATTCAAGTTTGACTCCACTCCTCCCAGGAATGCTGTTTTATGTCGAACCCCGTCTCTTGAAGATTCAGAGTACTCATCGTCCGCCGCCATTTTAAATGCCAGAGTCATTGATGAAGCCGATGATGCCACTTCATCACCTCCAACATCACCGCATATCGACCCAGCATCAAGTTCTTCTGCACCACCAAACCTCAATGACGACCCTGCGCCTCATGGGAACGAGTAGTGACTATGTCTTCAATCCTTTTTGGTCCTTACTGACAAAAGGGGGAGGAGCATATGTTGATAGTCTTCAAGCGGGTCCATATGGGTGGTTGCTATACTTTTGCCTAGTGTTTACAACTCTTGTTTCGATACATTTGGTTCTTTGAGTTGTAACACTTAAAACTCGATGGTTGTCTGCTACTTTTTACTCCTATTCTGTGATGCGACAATAAATTCCGCATGTGCGATGATAAATCCCGCATGAAGTCATTGCGCAGACATCCATCTTTCATTATGCATGTCATTATTCTTGTATATCTTTTCATGCATGATGTATTGTCTTCATATGGTGAGAAGGATCTCCAGAAGTACAACCTGCCATGTGCATTTGCATTCCAACGCAAAACATTTACATGCACATCTTCAGGGGGAGCCTTTTGCTACTTATGAAGACAATGCCTCAATCCTTTACAATTTCACGTACTTTTATCTCCGTTGAAAACTTCAACCAGTTTGTCATCAATCACCAAAAAGGGGGAGATTGTAAGTGCATCTAGTGCCACCCCTAGTTGGTTTTGGAGTATTGACGACAAACCTGGTTGATGGTCTAATGTGTTTGTGAGAATTGCAGGATAACACAGGTAGTAGTCCCTCATTGATTTGGTTTACCTACCGGAGATGACCCCTAAAAATGTTTGAAGACATCAAAGACAATGGTGGTCAGTGAAGCTAATCACGTTGAAGACTATGACTTGTGAAGAAAATGTCTGAAGACTATGGAGCGTGAAGACTTAGTCGTTTCATTATTTCTTTTCTTCTTTGTTGAGTCATAGGAACCACCGCACTGTTAAGTGGGGTCCAAGTGAACAAATTCAGAGTGACTGAAGTGATGCTCAACCAAATCCTATGTCTTCGAGCGAAGACAATGAGAACAAATCTTATCTAGAGTCGGATAAGTCAGCTTTACTTGTAGCCCAAGTCAAGTTGCCGCGTGTGTTTGAAATCTGACCGTTGCGACACGTCAGTTCCTTAGTGACCTAGGGTCATTTCGGAAAAATGAGGTCGGGTTGCCACTGGCTATAAATAGCCCACCCCCTACACCATAAATTGGTGGCTGCTCAGAGATAGATACTGCTTTTGTCATTTGAGAGCAACCAACCTCCGAAGCCTTTGAGAGAGAGAATCCTTGCAAGGACAAAGCCCAAACCACCCAGAGCCCAAAGAGTGTTTGGCATCACTTAAGTCTTTCTGTTGGCGTGATATGAAGACTTATTTCACTTGAGGACTGTGAATCCTCCAGCCGGTTAGGCGTCACGTTCTAAGCATCCAAGAGTCATTATGGATTGCCGGTGAACGAAGTCTATGAAGGTTCGGGAGTCTACCTTGAAGACTTACCAGAGTGATTGGGCGGGGACTCAGAGTCCTTAGCTCAAGCGGAATAAGGTGAAGACACAGTCTTCTGAGTTAAATCTCAGCCTCCCTAACCAGATGTATAGTTGTCACAACAACTGGAACTGGTCGAACAAACCACTGTCCTTCTGAAGTCACTGGTTCTATCTCTCACTTCTCTTTACTTACCATTTGTCTTGATGAAGTCATTGCTGCTTGCAATTATCTGTTTGACTTCACTTCATGACTACTTATCCTGATTGGCTTCACAATATCTTCCTTTCTGATCCTTACTACCTAGCTGCTATTAGTCTTCATTCTTTCACTTCACTGACTACTTGACTATGGCTTGTCTGGTGTAGTCTTCCTTCCGCTGCACTCGAATAGTGTTGTTTCTACTATTTGTCTTTGAAACTCCCATGTTTTGTAGACTTTCATAAAAATCGCCTATTCACCCTCCCTCTAGTCGATAACTAGCCCTTTCAGGAGGCATGGGGATAGACAGCGCATTATGTCTAGGTTTGTATCTCACTCACACACATCCACGTAGGTGGGGGGCGTGCATGAAGAGAAGAGGTGCACGCACGACGCATGTACTCCCGTCTCTTTCCCAACCACACCCGCATGGGTACACGGTGGAGCTCATTTCTGTACGAAAAGGCAGCCCACATGGTAATTTGGCATGTGTACTGGTTGTCCACTTGGTGGAGGGAGGATCGTCTACCATGGGTGAACAAACAAATTGTTACTTGATGCGTTATGTGAAAAAAAGGAGGAAAACCATGTGGGGCCTATCTTAGAGGCAAGGCTCTATACACTAGAGTACTTTTAATGTGTCCCGTCAACTCATAGAACAAGGAGAAGCTTGCTTAGTACGCCGTCTCCCCCACCCACGAGAGCGGTGGCTTGCAGGATGAGGTGAAGCTTGCTTACTAGTAGTAGTACTATTGTATGCCTTATGCCCGCTCATTCGCCCATGCGCGTGGTGGCTCGCAGGACGAGGAGAAAATTTTACTTCTCCCTCTGTTTACTCCTCATCCCTACTACCTTAGTTAGAGAGATTACCATATTGTTTGGAATATATATGTCCTTTAGTACTCCCTCCATTTACTCATACAAGGGCACTATAAAAAATACATTTTGCATCTATGCAAGCCAACAAGTAGTAATCCAGACAAAAGTTCCTACTCCCTCCTTTCCAGCTTATGCCTCAATTTGAAAATCTCTCCAACCAAAGTAGACAGTGAGTGGTTGAATTAATTTCGTAGTTTGCACCGGTAATTAGTACGCTCATTTTTTCTCAAGAAGTTATGTTTAGCGAGGCATTAATTACAACGAATGCATGAATGGCCACTAAATTTCCATAAACTTCTACATGCATTGGTGAGTTTTCTCTTGACATTGCTTACATCGGGTGATCTTACGCACGTCGAAATCCAACATGTCATGGTACTACTACTAGAAGTAGAATTGAGACTTATCAAACGGAAAAACGAATGTTTTTTAGATGAGCCCTATAAACCCTAGAGGGTACGTACTCCGTAAAATCAAATTTTCCCAAAACTAAGTCGCTCAACCTTTATTTGCTTGTTTCCCTTCCTGCATCCTTGCCTCGAACAGACTATGCCAAACTCCCCTGCCTGCCGCGTGGGAAAAGACCCGCCCTCGCCTTTTTTTAGTCCGGGTTTGTATCGATGGATCGCGTGAAGCAGCAAAAACCCAAGCCGTGTCTTTTACTCCTCTGTCGACGGTCCCTTTCATGAATTATATACTTCCTGTAACCGACATGTGGGACATATAGCAACCGAGTCGACGCGTCAAGCACCAAATAATAGTGCAGAACAGCAGGGGGGACGCACCCCAGTCGTACCGCCCCAGTAGTAGTAATGAGCAATGAGACATCAAATCACAATGCCGCACCTTCCCAGACGGATGACGCAACCATTATTTCACACTTAGGTTCGCCATCATCTCAAACCATGTAAGTATTGATTTTGCCTCAAGAGGGACACGCGCATCGCCTTGGTACATCATGACACGTAGGACCGCATGACAGGCCATGCTCCCCCACTGTCGGTGTCAAAACCGGCGGATCTCGAGTAGGGGGTCCCGAACTGTGCGTCTAGGCGGATTGTAATAGGAGACAAGGGACAAGATGTTTTTACCCAGGTTCGGGCCCTCTCGATGGAGGTAAAACCCTACTCCTGCTTGATTAATATTGATGATATGGGTAGTACAAGAGTTTATCTACCACGAGATCAGAGAGGCTAAACCCTAGAAGCTAGCCTATGGTATGATTGTTGTTCGTCCTACGGACTAAAACTCTCCGGTTTATATAGACACCAAAGAGGGCTAGGGTTACACAGAGTCGGTTACAACGGGAGGAGATCTTCATATCGCATCGCCAAGCTTGCCTTCCATGCCAAGGAAAGTTCTATCCGGACACGGGACAAAGTCTTCAATCTTGTATCTTCATAGTCCGGGAGTCCGGCCAAAGGTCATAGTCCGGCCATCCGGACACCCCCTAATTCAGGACTCCCTCAGTAGCCCCTGAACCAGGCTTCAATGACAACGAGTCCGGCGCGCAAATTGTCTTCGGCATTGCAAGGCGGGTTCCTCCTCCGAATACTTCATAGAAGATGTTGAACACAAGGATAGTGTCCGGCTCTGCAAAATAGTTTCCACATACCACCGTAGAGAGAATAATATTCGCACAAATCAAATCTGCTGACATATTCCGTAGCGTGACATCATGCCACAGCCAAGCCTTTATTCGAATCATTTTACTATGCCACCTTAGCGTGTTTAGCGAGGCAGTTTCCTCGGCACGTCTTGTCAAAGCAGAGATCGTGTCCCCTTATTTCGGGATTCTCATCAATACGGGCGTGGGTAACCCAACCGCGCCATTAATCGCGGCGCTTGGGAGATAAGCGAGTTTTACTAGGCTGGTGGGGGCTCATAGTTTCGGCCGCCCATATAAGGGGATAAGGATCCATCCTTTCCATCTACGCCTTCTTCCTCCTTTGCTTATCCATTCCCATGCACTCGAGCTCTAGCGCCCCAGTCCGCACTTCCCACCTCAACCTTCTCCAACCATGTTCGGAGCGGGAGGTAGATGGATGGCCTCCACCGTCACGGAGGGGCACATCAAAAAGTTGAGGAAGGCTGGATACTTGTCTAACAACATCGCGCACTGGCTTCCAGATGAGGGGCAACTCATCCCCACCCTTGGGCCCCATGAGAGGGTCGTGTTCCTCCCCCATTTCCTCCGCGGACTGGGCTTTCCTCTTCACCCGTTCGTCCGGGGGCTCATGTTCTACTACAGCCAGGATTTCCATGATCTGGACCCGAACTTCACCCTCAACATCTCGGCGTTTATCGTCGTGTGCGAGGCCTTCCTCCGCATCCAGCCTCACTTCGGCCTATGGCTGAAGATGTTCAGCATCATGCCGAAGGTCGTGGGCGGCCGTCAAGCGGAGTGCGGAGGCGCCATGGTGGGCAAGATCGCCAACATTACATGGCTTGAGGGCGCCTTCGTAGAGACCATCAAAGGGTGGCAGTCGGGGTGGTTCTACATCACCGAGCCGCGTGACCCTGAACGGGCAGCGGCCCCCGAATTCCGATCTGGCATCCCCACACGGCTCACATTGTCACGCCCAATATGCGACCCTATCCAAAAGGAACTCGAATGTCCCACCAAGGATAGACCCACATATTGAAACGCTTTTGCAAGGTGGATATCATTACATCAACATTACATAATAGATGGGGATACATACATAAGGCATACAATGCCACACGAATACGACATCACAATACATAGGAGCATCATCCAACTACGGATGAAACACAAACAGGAACTCAAACGACATCCACCCTGCTAGCCCAGGCTGCCGACCTGGAACCTATCCCCTGATCGAAGAAGCAGAAGAAGAACTCAACGCAAGCAAGCATCACTCTCGCATCATGATCATCGCATAACCTGTACCTACAACTATTGTTGTAGTAATCTGTGAGCCACGAGGACTCAGCAATCCCATTACCATGGGTATCAAGACTAGCAAAGCTTAAAGGGGAAGGAAGGGGTAAAGTGGTGAGGCTGCAACAGCGACTAAGCATATATGGTGGCTAACATATGCAAATAAGAGCGAGAAGAGAGCAAGAGGAACGGTCGTGAAACTAGCAGTGATCAAGAAGTGATCCTGAACTCCTACTTACGTCAAACATAACCCAAAGACCGTGTTCACTTCCCGGACTCCGCCGAAAAGAGACCATCACGGCTACACACGCAGTTGATGCGATTTAATTCAGATCTGGTGTCAAGTTATCTACAACCGGACATTAACAAATTCCCATCTGCCTATAACCGCAGGCACGCCTTTTGAAAGATTATACCCTGCAGGGGTGTCCCAACTTAGCCCATGACAAGCTCTCGCGATCAACGAAGGAATAGACCTTCTCCCAGGAAGACCCGATCAGACTCGGAATCCCGGTTTAGAAGACATTTCGACAACGGTAAAACAAGACCAGCAAGACCGCCCGATGCGCCGACAATCCCGATAGGAGCTGCACATATCTTGTTCTCAGGGCAACACCGGATGAGCAATCCGTACAACTAAAACCAGACCTCAAGTTTCCCTGAGGGGGCGCTGCAAAGGGCTCAAGTTCGGACCAACACTTAGATAAGCACTGGCCCGGGGGGGCTGTATTAAAGATGACCCTTGGGTTAATTACTCCCAAGGGAAATATAGGTGGTGGTGAGGCAAATGGTAAAACCAAGGTCGGGCCTTGCTGGAGGAGTTTTATTCAAAGCAAACTGTCAAGGGGGTCCCATAAATCACCCGACCGCATAAGGAACGCAAAATCCGGGAACATAACACCGGTATGACGAAAACTAGGGGGGCAAGAGTGGAACAAAACACCAGGCATAAGGCCGAGCCTTCCACCCTTTACCAAATATATAGATGGATTAATAATATAAGAGATATTGTGATATCCCAACCGAAATCCTATCCACCATGGAGAAATCTTCAACTTCACCTGCAACTAACAACGCTATAAGAGGGGCTGAGCAAAGCGGTAACATAGCCAAACCATGGTTTGCTAGGAAGGGTGTCAAAGGTTAGAGGTTCATGGCATTTTGGGAGGCTTGAAGAGCAACAGATAGGTAACGCAGCATAGCGATAGAACGAAGCAACTAGCATAGCAATGATAGTAGTGAGATCCAGGGTAGCGGTCATCTTGCCTGAAATCCCGCAAGGAAGAAGAACGAGTCCATGAAGAAGACGAACGGGAGTAGTCGAACAAATCCTCACAATCTCAACATTACCGGAACTAAGAAGCAACACTGGAAAGAAACAAACAACATCGTAAATGCACAAGCACAAACATGGCATGATGCACAAACAAGTATGATGCATGTCCGGTTTAAAGAGCATGGCATGGCAAAGTGCAACAAACAATACTACAAATTAAGTGGAGCTCAATATGCAACGAGTTGCATATTGACGAAACACCACAAGCAATTATTTAGTTCTCTCTCAGTTAGGTACACAAAAATGTTAAATGTTGTTAAACATGGCAAGGAGTGAAGCATAATTAAACTACCTATATAGGCAAATTTAAATGAGGACGGAACAACAAAACAACAATTATGGAAAATCCTCATGTCCATATTCTAGTTTTGGTACTGTTCTGCCTATTACATAATTTTAAAATTGTTGAACAGGAAAATAAAGTGCACCATCTTAAACTAGGCATTTTTCCACCCCATTTACATATAAAGTTTATTTAAAACCGAGCTATGGTTATTTAGTTATGAAATAAATCATTTTAACATGGCATATTAATAAATTTAAACAAACAGCAAGTTAAACATTTTAAACATGTATGAAAATGGCATATTATTAATCTACACAAAATTCTAAGCATTTTACATGTTTAAATCATTTTAATCCGATGCACGGTTCATGAGTTATTATATGCATGAAGTTTAGGATCCAAAGAACAGGAAAAAACAGGCATGGGCTGAATCTGAGGCGGACTGGGCTGCTCACATTGGGCCTAAAGGCCGAGGCGGAGGAGGCCAGCTGGGGCGCTGGGCCTCGCTCAACGGAGGGGCCGCGGGGAGGGGAGGCCGGCTGGGCCGGTTGCTGGCCACGACTGGGCCTGGGCTGCTGAGGCCAGCTACGCATGCGCCCGCACGCGCGCCTGGAAGAGGAAGGCCGGCCGGTGGCGGATTCCGGGCGGCCGGCAAAGCTCCGGCGACGGAGGGATGGCGAGGAGGCCGGGAATGTATAGATCGGCGCGGGGGCAACCGGATCCGGTGGTTCCCAGCCGGATCCGATGAAGGCGGCGTCGGCGGCGAGCTCCACGGGCGGCGGCGTTCACCCAAGGCGGCGGCGGTTCCCTGCACGGGCGGGCAGAGAGGGAGGTGAGACAGGGAGGAAGGAGGAGCAAGGAGGCGAGGCGCTGGCCTGCCGGCTGAGCTCGGGGAGCCGGGCGGCGCGGGGTGGTGGTGACGGGCGGCGCCGGCGAGGCGGCGGTCTCGATCCAGCTCGGGATCGAGCGGGCGAGCTCGGGGACGAGCCGCGGGCTGCGGCGGCGGGATCCGGGCCGAGCGGGCCGCAGATGGGCCGCGGCAGGCCCGTGCGGTGGGAGGCACGGCTGGAGCGACGGGAAGCCAAGTGGCGGCCTGCGGTAGGCCGAACCGGCGGCTGGGTGGCGGCGCACCCACTGGGACGCTGCCAAGTAGCGCGGGTGAGGTGGTGAGGCGTGGAATTGGAGAGGGAGGCGGCTGGAGGCGCGGATTCCGAGGAGGGGGGATTGGCTGCTGCCAAAAATGGAAGGGTGGCTTCCTTTTATTGGAAAAGGAGGCTAGGGTTAGGGGTTTTGCTCCGTTTCGGAGACGTTCGATCGCCATCGGATGGTCCGGAGCAGGAGGGGGTAGGTAGGTGGGTCTAGTGGGCTGTGAAGAGGGCCTCAGGCTGAGAAGAGAGGGGAAGAAATGCGGCCCGCACGGTTTTCGGAGACCGAAAACATCCGACGAAGGTACCGATAGCGGTACCACTATATGTCTAACGGTTGGGCAGTCAAACGGACTCCGAATGCGACGAAACTTGCCAGACGGCCTGTCTACACTATAATAAGACCGCACGACAAGTTGCAACCCATTCCGAGAATATTTTAATGCCACTTATAAAATAATATTTCGGAGGTGCCGCGGGCGCGTGCGAGTGTGTCTGGACTCCGAACGGACAACAGAGAGAACCGGCGGAACCCGAACGGATGCATGTTTTGAAAAACATGCGGATGAAATGCAGATGATGACATGAGACGAGATGCATAACAAGAACAAAAAGCAAAACAAAGGACAAAAACCCAACCATGAAGGAAATATCATATAGCATCTCCGGAAAAGGCAAGAGTTGGAGTTACGAATATGGAAAGTTGCATCCGGGGCGTTACAACACTCCACCACTACGAGAGGATCTCGTCCCGAGATCTAGGATGGCACCGGAGGGAAAACAGAAAGGGAAGAGAAGAGGTAAAACTAAGTTGCTTCTTCGACAAATGAGTGAAACCACGAACCTTGAGAGGTTGAGCAATGTAAAAGAAAGAGAAGAACAGAGATGAACAAGATTGCAAACAATCTATTAGAAAAGAGGAAGAAGGAACATTACAAGAACTTGACGGTTGCAAAGACATGAATCAAGAGTTTAATGGACAAGATAGAATTCGAAACCACTCCGGTTAAAACAAGATGAGATAGGAAGAATTCGGGCAGCACTCCGATAGGAAAAAAAAGAAGAAAACTTGATGAGCTGAAAAGATATTGAAAAGATGATACAACAATTCGGTTAAATGGATAAGCATGGAAAGAACACGATCCTCAAATCGAGATGATGAGTGAAGAGAGCAACATCACAAAGCCTTCGGGACGAAAGAATAGAAGTTAGGTTGTTGGGATAAAGGGACGGAGAAGAAAATGAAATCTTCTGCCAGAAATGAACTTGGAAAGCATCCTTGCAAAGAAGAATAGAACGGAGTTGTTGGAAAATCAACAACGAAAAGCATAGGCTTATTATGGGCTTATGGCAAACATCTTAAAATGATGAGGTGACAACCCGCCACTAATATAAACATTTGATTGGTTGAGATCAATGAAGATAAGAGAAACTTCTTTCACCAAGAGGATCATTGGAGAACTTGGGTCATTAATAAGCACCATAAATAGCAACATTCCTTAGGGGAAGGCTTTAGGTGAAATCGATACCAAGATAACTCCAAAGAAGAGACTGATGGATTTAAAATACCTCATTCTTGAGAACATGTGAATCAAGAAACATGAACTCAAAATTATCAAGAATGACATAACACCACCTCAAATGATAATGTAGAACGAATTGCACATCGAAATGCAAGATGAAGAATACTTGAACGCCTCAAAACAAAACATGTGTTGAACACCATGTTTATTTTAGAGTATAGCTTGGCGGGTCATAACTTCGAGAGAAATCTTGAAGAACAATTGAAGAATGAATAGAATCCTTGATGAACCACCATGTAGATCCTCCATGAAGAACTCCGGTAATAAAAGGATGATAGAAAGAAAGAGAAGTTGAAAACACAAGGTGAAGCCTTGCGATGATTTAGATGGAGCTTCGCAATGATATAACCGAGAGAACTTGGAACTCCGGAAAGAAAAGATGAACACTAGAACCGAGAATTACTTCATCATGAACAATCTCCGGAAGAAGGAATTAATCACTTGGATGAAACAATAATAAGAATTACGTTATGCCTATCCTTCACCAATTTAAATTGATGACAAACAACGGATTTGGCATACTACTTATTCTCGTAGAAAGGATTAAGAGGGATATAGCGCAAGCTTTAGAAGGTATTGATGGAACCACTGGTGGGATTTGGAAACAACGAATGAATGAATGAATTGATACGATGACAAATGAAGAGATATCTTGAACGAACCACCGTAAGAATTGAAAATGAAAGTAGCAAAGGCACAATTCACCGGGAAGAATGAAGATACTTGAGGGGATTTAGATACAAGTGAACGAAGAGATCATGAGCTTATTAGAGAATACTTGAATGATCCACCGGTAAGATTTGGAGAACAAAAGTTGAAGGTTGAGAATGAGTAATATTCAGAAATGATGGCATATGGATTATCAAGAAAGGAAGCGACTCCTGAAATGCATCAGATGGTTGAAAAGAATTCTCACAATCGAAAACAATTATGAGAGGGTGGCATCAAGCTTGAACTATGCATCTTTGGAAGAACGAGTAAGGATTTAAGAGGAACTTTCTCCGGTCTTCAAAATCCGAGAATGACGAGGAGACACACCACCCAATTGTTGAGACACTCCGGAACAAAGAAGAATAGAAATGATGAACCAACGATGAAAATATTCTGAAAGCGATCTTGGAGAAGGAATATGACTAATGAAAATTCATTCTTACGTCAAACTTGGAAAAGAATTTGGAATAGCTCCGGAATAATTAGAAGAGTCAGGTAAGATCCTGGGAAAAGACCTGTGGGTTAGGGCCCACTCAAAAGATACACCTTCCAAAAATTACTTGAAAGGGAAATTGCACCGGTTGAATTAAACGACTTGAATTTGATAACAACCTCGAAATATCTTGAACGGATTGAGAATGGAAACACAAGTCTTGTGAAATATTTTCAGCACTCCAGGACAAATGAATAGCGAGAAATGAAAGATTAAGAGGTGCACCGGTATGAAAAAGTATTTGACACGAGGAAAAGAATATGATCAACACTAAAAGCTGGAATTAATCCACCGGAGAAGAAACAACAATGAAGGACGATGAACTTGAAGCTATTGAGCATCTACATGAGAAATCATCGGATAACAACATTGACGGGAAAAGAATGGAGAAACTTCACATCCATAAGATGGAAACTTGATTAAGATATCTGAGTCCTTGAAGAAAAAGGGTGGGAGGGCGGGAAAACAAAGGCAACTTGGGATGGATGAAACAAACACCGTTGAGAAAACTTAGAGTTGATCTTGTGGATGGGGAAAATGATGGGATCATCTCGAAGAGAAGCGCACCGGTTGGAAAAGAATTAACATGACAATCTCAGTGATCAAGAAGGATTAGTACTCCCATAGAAATATGAGAACACCGCTTGAAAGGTATGGAATCAACACTTGACTTTGAAGCAACTCGAATACCACAAATAAAACAATACAAAGGATTTGGCTTGCGGAATAAGCCGGAACAAACATATGATAGACCCCATGTCGTATCAAGTGTCTGTTGGAAAGATAAAACTAGAACTACTTGAATTCCCACCTATAAAACTCCCGAAACTTTCTGGTTATGCAATCTGGTGTTGGGGATACAGGGGAAGCAATATATCTCACCCAAACTAACAATACCTACATCCAGGTGTATCCAGCCGTCAGCACATAACCAAGAAAACTCCAGAAATCGTGTACCTCAACCTTCAAAAAGCATCCGTTATAGGAGTTATGGCAATACTCCCGAACTCCCCAGTACTGGGTGACGTCGAGGTTATCTCACCAACAACTGCATAAAAGAGATTTTCGATGTCGTCAAAACTCAGGTATTCCAGAACTGCAACGATAAAATTGTGACGACAACACCTCGGAGCTCAACTCCTCGGGTCAATGCCACATAATAGACAGGAGGCACCAAGAACAATGTTCTCGTCACAAAACCATCAGAATGATTCCAAGATACCCGCGTGATCCTCAAAAAAAAATTTAGTGAAATTTGACGAGAGGAAAGACAAAACATCTACGTCAGGAGACCTCACCAGAGCGACGAAGGGGGATGAGGAGTAAAAAGAATCCTACTCTCCGATATATATATATATAATCCTAAGACTCAAAATAGTTTTTTTTCTAGACTCAACAACGGCCAACAATCAAGGGGGCTCCTATGGTCGGTCGAGGCTCTGATTACCAACTTGTCACGCCCAATATGTGACCCTATCCAAAAGGAACTTGAAGGTCCCACCAAGGATAGACCCGCATATTGAAACGCTTTTGCAAGGTGGATATCATTACATCAACATTACATAATAGATGGGGATACATACATAAGGCATACAATGCCACACGAATATAACATCACAATACATAAGAGCATCATCCAACAACGGACGAAACACAAATAGGAACTCAAACGACATCCACCCTGCTAGCCCAGGCTACCAACCTGGAACCTATCCCCTGATCGAAGAAGCAGAAGAAGAACTCAACGCAAGCAAGCATCGCTCTCGCGTCATGATCATCGCATAACCTGTACCTGCAACTAGTGTTGTAGTAATCTGTGAGCCACGAGGACTCAGCAATCCCATTACCATGGGTATCAAGACTAGCAAAGCTTAAAGGGGAAGGAAGGGGTAAAGTGGTGAGGCTGCAGCAGCGACTATGCATATATGGTGGCTAACATACGCAAATAAGAGCGAGAAAAGAGCTAGAGGAACGGTCGTGAAACTAGCAATGATCAAGAAGTGATCCTGAACTCCTACTTACGTCAAACATAACCCAAATACCATGTTCACTTCCCGGACTCTGCCGGAAAGAGACCATCACGACTACACACGCGGTTGATGCGTTTTAATTCGGATCTGGTGTCAAGTTATCTACAACCGGACATTAACAAATTGCCATCTGCCTATAACCGTAGGCACGACTTTCGAAAGGTTATACCCTGCAGGGGTGTCCCAACTTAGCCCATGACAAGCTCTCGCGATCAACGAAGGAATAGACCTTCTCCCAGGAAGACCCGATCAGACTCGGAATCCTGGTTTACAAGACATTTAGACAATGGTAAAACAAGACCTGCAAGACCGCCCGATGCGCCGACAATCCCGATAGGAGCTGCACATATATCGTTCTCAGGGCAACACCGGATGAGCAATCCGTACAACTAAAACCAGACCTCAAGTTTCCTTGAGGGTGCGCTGCAAAGGGCTCTAGTTCGGACCAACAATTAGACAAGCATTGGCCCGGGGGGGCTGTAATAAAGATGACCCTTGGGTTAATTACTCCCAAGGGAAATATAGGTGGTGGTGAGGCAAATAGTAAAACCAAGGTTGGGCCTTGCTGGAGGAGTTTTATTCAAAGAAAACTATCAAGGGGGTCCTATAAATCACCCGATCGAGTAAGGAACGCAAAATCCAGGAACATAACACCGGTATGACGGAAACTAGGGGGGCAAGAGTGGAACAAAACACCAAGCATAAGGCCGAGCCTTCCACCCTTTACGAAATATATAGATGCATTAATAATATAAGAGATATTGTGATATCCCAACCAAAATGCTGTCCACCATGGAGAAATCTTCAACTTCACCTGCAACTAACAACTCTATAAGAGGGGCTGAGCAAAGCGGTAACATAGCCAAACAATGGTTTGCTAGGAAGGGTGTCAAAGGTTAGAGGTTCATGGCATTTTGGGAGGCTTGAAGAGCAACAGATAGGTAACGCAGCATAGCGATAGAATGAAGCAACTAGCATAGCAATGATAGTAGTGAGATACAGGGTAGCGGTCATCTTGCCTGAAATCCCGCAAGGAAGAAGAACGAGTCCATGAAGAAGACGAACGGGAGTAGTCGAACAAATCCTCACAATCGCAACATTACCGGAACTAAGAAGCAACACCAGAAAGAAACAAACAACATGGTAAATGCACAAGCATAAACATGGCATGATGCACAAACAAGTATGATGCATGTCCGGATTAAAGAGCATGGCATGGCAAAGTGCAACGAACAATACTACAAATTAAGTGGATCTCAATATGCAACGAGTTGCATATTGCCGAAACACCACAACCAATTATTTAGTTCTCTCTCGGTTAGGTACACAACAATGTTAAATGTTCTTAAACATGTCAAGGGGTGAAGCATAATTTAACTACCTATCTAGGCAAATTTAAATGAGGCCGGAACAACAAAACAACAATTCCGGAAAATCCTCATGTCCATATTATAGTTTTGGTACTGTTCTGCCTATTACATAATTTTAGAGTTGTTAAACAGGAAAATAAACTGCACCATGTTAAACTAGGCATTTTTCCACCCCATTTACATATAATTTTTTTTTAAAACCGAGCTATGGTTATTTAGTTATGAAATAAATCATTTTAACATCGCATATTAACAAATTTAAACAAACAGCAAATTAAACATTTTAAACATGGATGAAAATGGCATATTATTAATCTATACAAAATTCTATGCATTTTACATGTTGAAATCATTTTAATCCTATGCACGGTTCATGAGTTATTATATGCATGAAGTTTAGGGTCCAATCTGTAAAAATGCAGTTTACTCGATAAATAGATAAATTCGCTGAACAGGAAAAAAACAGGCATGGGCTGAATCTGAGGCGGACTGGGCTGCTCACATTGGGCCTAAAGGCCGAGGCGGAGGAGGCCAGCTGGGGCGCTGGGCCTCGCTCAACGGAGGGGCCGCGGGGAGGGGAGGCCGGCTGGGCCGGTTGCTGGCCACGGCTGGGCCTAGGCTGCTGAGGCCAGCTACGCGTGCGCCCGCACGCGCGCCTGGAAGTGGAAGGCCGGCCGGTTGCGGATTCCGGCGGGGCGGCCGGCGAAGCTCCGGTGACGGAGGGATGGCGAGGAGGCCGGGAACGGATAGATCGGCGTGGGGGCAACCGGATCTAGTGGTTCCCGGCCGGATCCGATGAAGGCGGCGTCGGCGGCGAGCTCCAGGGGCGGCGGCGTTCACCCAAGGCGTCGGCGGTTCCCTGCAGGGGCGGGCAGAGAGGGAGGTGAGACAGGGAGGAAGGAGGAGGAAGGAGGCGAGGCGCTGGCCGGGCGGCGGAGCTCGGGGAGCCGGGCGGCGCGGGGTGGTGGTGACGAGCGGCGCCGACGAGGCGGCGGTCTCGATCCAGCTCGGGATCAAGCGGGCGAGCTCGGGGACGAGCCGCGGGCTGCGGCGGCGGGATCCGGGCCGAGCGGGCCGCAGATGGGCTGCGCGGGCCCGTGCGTTGGGAGGCACGGTTGGAGCGACGGGAAGCCAAGTGGCGGCCTGCGGTAGGCTGAACCGGCGGCTGGGTGGCGGCGCACCCACTGGGACGCTGCCAAGTGGCGCGGGTCAGGTGGTCAGGCGCGGAATTGGAGAGGGAGGCGGCTGGAGGCGCGGATTCTGAGGAGGGGGGATTGGCTGCTGCCAAAAATGGAAGGGTGGCTTCCTTTTATAGGAAAAGGAGGCTAGGGTTAGGGGTTTTGCTCCGTTTCGGAGACGTTCGATCGCCATCGGACGGTTCGAAGCGGGAGGGGGTACGTAGGTGGGTCTAGTGGGCTGTGAAGAGGGCCTCGGGCTGAGAAGAGAGGGGAAGAAATGCAGCCCGCACGGTTTTCGGAGACCGAAAACATCCGACGAAGGTACCGACAGCGGTACCGCTATATGTCTAACGGTTGGGCACTCAAACGGACTCCGAATGCGACGAAACTTGGCAGACGGCCTGTCTACACTATAATAAGACCGCACGACAAGTTTCAACCCATTCCGAGAACATTTTTATGCCACTTATAAAATAATATTTTAGAGGTGCCGCGGGCGCGTGCGAGTGTGCTTGAACTCCGAACGGACAATGGAGAGAACCGGCGGAACCCGAACGGATGCAAGTTTTGAAAACCATGCGGATGAAATGCAGATGATGACATGAGATGTGATGCATAACAAGAACAAAAAGCAAAACAAACAACAAAAACCCAACCACGAAGGAAATATCATATAGCATCTCCGGAAAAGGCAAGAGTTGGAGTTACAAATATGGAAAGTTGCATCCGGGGCGTTACGCACATCTTGGAAAGAGACGGGCCTATTGTGGGGTAATCCGGAAGAGGTGACTGGACTCCAAACCTGCGTTCAAGACGTGGTGAACAAGAAGGTTAAACTTGTCAACATAGTCCAGGTCATGCTCTTCCGCCGGATCCTCCCGTGTCAACGACGGGCCTTCAACTTGTCGGAGTTCGACCCGGCCCAGCACCAGACTTTGTCTCGGCTCTTCGAGACAGAGCACGAGGACGCCTGGAAGGTGCTATTCAAGAGCTCCGAGGTCTCCCCTCCCATTATCGGGGATCGCGGATTCTGCGCCAAACGCCAAGCCACCGAAGTAAGCTTGTTTTTCTCCTTTATAGGACACTTGATTTTCATAGTTGGACTCTATGCAGGATCTAAACTCCCGCTCCTTTAATAGGACTGGAAGAGGACGTCCGAACAGTTTGACTGTCCGGCCCCTTTTCCTGAAGGCCCAGCGGATGCACACTTATTGAAGCTGCTGGTTCCGGCACCTCACGTGGTGCCGGAGAAGAAGGCCAAGAAGAAGGCCACGAGGACTCGAAAGAGTTCCTGACACCTGGTGGTTTCAGATTCATCGCCCGACGACCCCGAGGCGCCCTCCGCCTCTGAAGATGAGGAGGAGGAAGAGGAAGCCTCTCCCCCTCCAGCGGGGGAGGAAAGAAAAGTAAGGCTGCCCCAACTGGGGAGGCCGGAGGGTCCAAGAAGGGGAAGACCCTTCTACCGGACTACGCCTCCGATGCAGAAGACGGCGGAGAGGAAAGGCCATCCATGGTCAAGCCCCTGGCAAAATCGTAAGTATCCGGATACCAGAATAGCTTATGGCATTCCTCTATTGTACAGTACCTTCTGATGGCGAATTCAATTACGCAGCCCGCCTAAGGCTCAACTCGGCGATTCGTCGAGCGGCTCCCTGGATTCGTCGGATGTGAATAGCGCTTCACTCCCGACGGCCTCCTCCCCTCGCCCTACGGACGATGTCGAGGTGGAGTCCCGAAAGGGACTAAACCAGGAGGAGGTGGTCCTGGAGGTGCCGCAAGGTGACCTCCCGGACTCCAGGCCCAAAGGGGATGAAGCCTGAGAGGGATCTAAGTCCGGCCCTGGGCCGGACACCGCTCCAGAACCTTCACTGGTTCCGGAGTCCAGCAGGCGGCCCCTTCGCAAGAAGGGCAAGGCTACGACGCCGGCGGCCTCCGTCCAACCGGAGGCGCCGGACAATTTACTGGAGGTGCTTAACGGCGCCTCCATCGACGAGGAGCACCGCACTGTTATGAGTGCGGTGATTCAGAAGGTTCAGTCCGCCAAGAGCGGGTTGACAGAAGCCTGTACCAGCCTGCTAACAGGCTTTGAGGTATGTATTTAAAACATATAAAAATGTTACCGCATAGACAGTAGCCCCTGATGCTCAGTTTGGTGTTCGGCAAGAAAAGTCGGACTGAGGATCTAAACAAGATACACGCAGGAGTCTAACATAAATATGTCAATATGGGAATGCAGGCTGCGCTGCTGACCTTTGCCACACTGACTGCGGAGGTCAATGCATTGAAGCAGAGCCTCGAGCGGTCCGAGAACGAGCTCGACCGTGCGAAGAAGCAGCTCGAGGACAAGGAAGGTATATAATACCTTATGTAAGTATACAAAAAATACCTGGTTGCAAATAATGAAAGGACCAACGTGAATGTGGCAGGGGCCACAACCGAGGTGGCAACCCTGAAGGAAGCGCTTTCCAAGGCCAAAGACAATGCTGCCATGGAGCGCTCAGAGCGAGAGAAGCAAGAGGCACAGGTGGCGGAGGTGCGGCAAGAGCTTGATGCTCTTGTGAAAAAACATGAGAGGTTAGAGATTGACTCGAAGACTCGAGAGTCCGAGCTTGCCTCGACACTTGAAAGCGCCCAATCTGCCAAGGCCGAAGCCCAAAAAGCCCTCCAGGAGATTGAGGCGATGAAAAAGATTACGGCAGGTAAGGCATTCTTTATGCAAAGCAAGCACGTGAAAGTAAATTACCTGTTACTTACCCGAATCCGGAGCTCTCCAGGAGCATTCGCAGATCTGCCCCGCAGTGTATCCGACGCCGCCGCATTCTACCAGGCCAAGGAAGGGAGCTCGACCGAGAAGGTGTTCTGTTCCCAGTATGCTGAGGCCGGACACGCGGTGCCCCTGAGCGACCAGCTGAAGCAGCTGGTCGAGCTTCATAAGGCAGCCGAACAGGCCATGAAGGGCCTGATAGGCCGGCTGTGGCCTGGGGAGGCCATGCCTTTGAGCTATTTTGGGCTAGTGCGGCGGCTGGTGGATGCATGTCCAAGGCTTGAAGTCATCAAGCGCTCCGTATGCATCGAGGGCGCCCATAGGGCTTTTGCCCGTGCTAAAGTGCACTGGGGCAAGCTGGATGCCGAGAAGCTGGTGAAGGATGGGCCACCGGAGGGGAAAGAGCATCGCAGGCCCGAGATGTATTATGAGGGCGTCCTGAAGGGTGCCCGTCTTGTAGCGAATGAATGTACCGGGGATGTAATTTTTGAGTAAACTCGCTCGTGTTTATCCTGTGCGCTGAAAACTTGTTCATATGCGCTAAGCAACGCTTTTTGAATTTAAAATATTACCTTATGTGCGGCCATTTATGAAATCTGAGAGATGGAAGTCGTCGGCTTCTACCCCCATGCCACGAGTGCTGGGGTGTTCGGGATAAACCTGAGCGCTCTTGTTCCCATTCTTGGGTCCATCTAGGGAGGCGCTCAGCACAACGAACAAGGCCATCGGACTTATAATGCTTTATCACTCTCACTTAGCCATAGAATTCTATAATTTTAAATTTCGGCGAAGCCCCTAGTATTCGGAAGACCAAGTTCGGGGCGCTATCCAGGCCTAGGCCAGATAAATCCAGATCCTCGCTCTAAGCGGCATAAGTCTTTAGGGACTCAAAAAATCTCTCGAACAGCGACCGGTCTCTCGCCCTATCATGATGGTCAGTTGTAGCTTTCTCTACTGAGGTGTTAACCCAGCTCAACTGGCGCAGAATCGCAGTAGTTCTCCCAGCGCTACCTTAGCCGACATTGCGGAACCTAAGGTGCCAAAACATGGGAGCCGGGCAAACCCAACTATTGACACAAGACATGATTCGGAGCCGATGCATATAATGCTATAAGTTCGGATGCCACACTCATGAGAGTGTTCGGTCTTCTCACACCGTATTATGGGGTACTTAAGCCCCTGGTGTATTGGCCGTACCAGCGTGTACGGTTGCATAATGTCATGACTGAACATATTTACGTGAAAATGAATGCAATAATAGACAAGAGCTATGTATTGTTTATTAAAAGGCTGCTATGAAAGCAGAACGATACAAATAGTGCAATAAACAAGAGGTGGGATTATTTGACATTTCCCCCTCTAGGGGCAAGCTGCGAGAGTTTAAGTAAGACAGGTATTTAGCTCGTTATAGAGACCACCTGGACATTTGACATGGCTTGTTGTCCCCAGGGCTGTTTTGTGTTCGACGATTGTATTTCCGGACAGGCCTTCCGAATAGTGGAGTCCTAAAAGTATATAAAAAAAGAAGAAATGGCAAAATCGGGAGCCCCTAGTGCGGTTGAGCCGCATTCTGGGCGTGACGTGGTTGTGCCCCTCCCCTTATGCCCATGGTATTTCCAGAGCATAGTTATGTACGCGTGGTACTGCTATCGCAATCAGCGAGGGCTGGGGTTGGGGCCGCACTGCTATGCTTGCTCGGAGCGTGCCAGCCGGTTTTGTTGTAGGTTACTTCGGGCGCGCTTGACGTTGTCCGGACGTTTAACAGCCGGATTGGAGAATGGCCTTAAGAGGCTACTTTGTATTTCCGCCACCAGGGCCGCCGTGTGCTCCTCTGTTCGGAGAGAGCATTCGGTGTTTCCATTGACCGTAATGACTCCACGAGGGCCTGGCATCTTGAGCTTGGGATATGCGTAGTGCGGCACCGCATTAAATTTTGCGAATGTGGTTCGTCCGAGAAGGGCGTGATAGCCACTGCAGAACGGGACTATGTCGAAGATTAACTCTTCGCTTCGGAAATTATCTGGGGATCGAAAGACCACTTCGAGAGTGAGTGAGCCTGTACAGCTGGCTTCTACACCTGGTATGACGCCTTTAAAGATCGTCTTTGTCGGTTTAATCCTTGAGGGATCTATACCCATTTTTCGCACTGTATCCTGATACAGCAGGTTCAGGCTACTACCGCCGTCCATGAAGACTCTGGTGAGGTGAAATCCGTCAATGATTGGGTCTAGGACCAATGCGGCGAATCCACCATGACGAATGCTAGTGGGGTGGTCCCTTCGATCAAAAGTGATCGGGCAGGAGGACTATGGGTTGAACTTTGGGGCGACTAGCTCCAACGCATAGACCTCCTTGAGAGCACGCTTCCGCTCCCTTTTGGGGATATGGGTTGCATATATCATGTTCACCGTCCGCACTTGTGGGGGGAAGCCCTTCTGTCCTTTGTTGTTCGGCGGCCGGGGCTCCTCCTTGTCATCGCTATGAAGCCCCTTGTCTCTATTTTCGGCACTTAACTTGCCTGCCTGCTTGAACACCCAACAATCCCTATTGGTGTGATTGGCTGGTTGTTCGGGGGTGCCGTGTATCTGGCACGAGCGATCAAGTATCTGGTCTAAACTGGATGGGCCCAGAGGATTTCTTTTGAATGGCTTCTTCCGCTGACCGGGTTTAGAGCATCTGAATCCGGCATTAACTGCCGTATCCTTAGTATTATCACCGTTAATGCGGCGCCTGTGCTTGTTACGACGTGACCTGCCATTATTGTCCTTGGTACCTGAGTTACCAGGGCTCTTGGTCATGTTATTGCTACCAGCTAGCCAGTTGTCTTCTCCCGCGCAAAAGCGGATCATGAGTGTCGTGAGGGATGCCATAGATTTCGGTTTTTCCTATCCTAGGTGTCGAGCGAGCCATTCGTCTCGGATGTTGTGCCTGAAGGCTGCAAGAGCCTCTGCGTCCGGATAGTCGACTATTTGATTTTTCTTGGTTAGGAACCGCGTCCAGAATTATCTAGCCGATTCCTCTGCCTGCTGAATTATGTGGCTTAGGTCATCGGCGTCTGGTGGTCTCACATAAGTGCCCTGGAAGTTGTCAAGGAATGCGGATTCCAGGTCCTCCCAGCAACTAATTGACTCTGCTGGCAGGCTGTTAAGCCAATGCCGAGCTGGTCCTTTAAGCTTGAGCGGGAGGTATTTGATGGCGTGTAGATCATCACCATGGGCCATGTGGATATGAAGGAGATAATCCTCGATCCATACCGCAGGATCTGTTGTGCTGTCGTATGATTTGATGTTTACGGGTTTAAAACCCTCGGGGATTTGATGATCCATTACTTCGTCTATGAAGCATAGTGGGTGTGCAGCGCCTCTATACTGGGCTATATCGCGACGTAGCTCGGATGAGCTTTGTCTGTTGTGTTCGGCCTGGTCGTATTTGTCATATTCGGCGTGACGGTTATCGTCATGTGACGTGGGGCGCCCACGCGATCCGTAGATTGATCTTGTTTGCCTTGCCTTATCCTCCAATATGTCTCGCAGGGTCTGGTGCGTTTCCCTGTGCTCTGGTATTTTTTGAGCGGCGCCGGGGTGCGGCTTGAGTTAAGGGCCGAAAGGTCTCTCTGTCGCGGCCACGGGGTGGCCGATCGGCCGTATCATACGCTCGTGATGTAGGTTTAGTTGCTTCCTCCTCTAGTTGGGGTAGCAGCCTGCGCTTTGCGTAGCTCTTGGGGGGGCGTTCGAGTTTATACTCTTCGGCCGCCAGGACTTCAGTCCATCTATCGGCTAACAAATCTTGGTCAGCTTTAAGCTGCTGCCGTTTTTCTTGACGCTGCTTGCCGTGGCCATAAGCCTGCATTTGAAACGCTCTTGTTTGATGGGATCCTCTAGCATGACAAATTCTTCATCGTCGAGGCTTGCCTCGTCTTCGGAGGGAGGCATATAATTGTCATCCTCGACCTCCCTGTCCACCGCTCTCTCATGAGGGCTGGCTTCTCCGTCCTCCTGCGCTGAATCCTGCTGGAGGGGGTTGTCTTCGGCACTGTCCGGGGTGTTGTTATCTCCAGTGCCGGACTTGCCGTTTTTGCTTTGGCGGGATTTAGAGCGGCGCCGCTGATGTCGGCGCTTAGGTTGCTTCTTGGAGGGGTCATCCTCCGTATTTTCATCGCCATTCCCTGCTTTTGGGGTGTCCACCATGTATATGTCATCTGACGAGGTTGCTTTCCAGTGCCCTATCGGTGCTGGTTCTTGGTCGTCTCCTTCATCGGCGTCCATACCGTCGACGTCTTCGGAGTTGAAGTCGAGCATGTCGGTAAAATTGTCAACAGTGGCTACGAAGTGGGTGGTGGGTGGGTTTCGAATTTCTTCGTCGTCCGCATCCCAACCTTGCTGACCATAGTCCGGCCAGTGCTCTCCTAGCAAAGAGAGAGACTTTAGTGAATTCAGAATGTCGCCAAAGGGCGAGTGCTGAAAGATGTCTGCGGCGGTGAACTCCATGATTGGAGCCCAATTGGGTCCGATCGGAAGGGGTGCGGAAGATCCGGAGTCCGGAAAGGACTCCGGCACCTTGAAGTCACAGGCCTCACAAAGGACTAGGCTGGTATTCGGCTCGATCGCCGTAGAGATTGCGGCTCCTGGGGCGGTGTCCAACCGTCCGTCCCCGACGGGCGCGGTCGGCTCCGAGCTAAGGGTCGGAGCGGACGCCTGAGCGGCGCTCTAGGTGTTGTCCGGCGGCAGAGCTAGATTATGCCCATCGTGACAGTGCGGCGCGCTCGGTTGTGGCTCGGATCCGTCAAAGATCAAGTCCCCGCGGATATCAGCCGTGTAGTTTAAACTTCCAAATCTGACCTGATGGCCAGGGGCGTAGCTTTCGATCTGCTCCAGATGGCCAAGCGAATTGGCCCGCAGTGCGAAGCCGCCGAACACGAAGATCTGTTCGGGGAGAAAAGTCTCACCCTGGACCATGTCGTGGTTGATGATCGAAGAAGCCATCGGTCCTATAGGTGACGACACAGAGGAACTCTCAATGAAAGCACCAATGTCGGTGTCAAAACCGGAGGATCTCGGGTAGGGGGTCCTGAACTGTGCGTCTAGGCGGATGGTAACAGGAGACAAGGGACACGTTGTTTTTACCCAGGTTTAGGCCCTCTCGATGGAGGTAAAACCCTACTCCTTCTTGATTAATATTGATGATATGGGTAGTACAAGAGTTGATCTACCACGAGACCAGAGAGGCTAAACCCTAGAAGCTAGCCTATGGTATGATTGTTGTTTGTCCTATAGACTAAAACTCTCCGGTTTATATAGACACCGGAGAGGGCTAGGGTTACACAGAGTCGGTTACAATGGGAGGAGATATTCATATCGCATCGCCAAGCTTGCCTTCCACGCCAAGGAAAGTTCTATCCAGACACGGGACGAAGTCTTCAATCTTGTATCTTCATAGTCCGGGAGTCCGACCAAAGGTCATAGTCCGGCCATCCAGACACCCCCTAATCCAGGACTCCCTCACCCACCGATCGCTTGGTAAAATCATCTCATTTTTACTATACTTCCTGTGTATCAGTTTACATGGCATGCACAACGTTCTAGGTTGATAATTTAACTGGCTATATATGTGATGAAAAGTACTCTAGCCTTTTAAAAAATGTATACTTTTGTACAGTAGTAGTATCGATGGATTGCGCAATGGAGCAAAACTTGAAATTGAAAAAAAGGTGGTACATATAGAGAGCACTCGTCGTCAAATTATGCATATAGTAGTGGCGCACCACATGTCTGGTGCGCCATTAGTGCCCATTTCATCTATAGCCCTTTTCCTAGTAGTGAACCCTTGTAGATATTGAAACAAAGATAGCCATCCATTGCAGCATAGTGGATGTGGTCTATATCTAGTACATTCCACTGCGATGCATGATGATGACACTTGTAATGAGGTTTCTCAAGTTTACTGTACGAAGGAAGAACCATGGCTCTTGCCAGGGTCAGCATTGAAGGCTGACCACTTGAGGGCAGCAGCCGATTCTTCTGGAGGTCGAAGGGGTTGCCTACAACGAGGCCTATCCGACCCAAGACTCTTTTGTCGTTCGTAAAGTCTACAGTAACGAATTTGACTAGGTCGCTCTTGAGGAAGTTTTTAAAATTCGGGCTTTCAACATCGGCATGGCATATGTGGTAGACCAAGCATAAGTCATGCACACAAACCTGGATCACGGCGGGCTTCTTCCTCTCTTCCTCCTTTAGATCCTTCTCTCGTCCCAGGACTATGGTGTACTCAACATCTAGCCCAGCGACCCATTCATCATTTGAGTTTTCGAACATGCGTCTGAAGCGAGCAAGGCATCCTTTCACCATCGCCGAAGAACGGGTGTAGATGACGTCGAACTCATCGCTGGTGATGGTTCTAACCTTGTACTCACCGCCGATCATGGAGATTTGGGATGCCATGGATTTGGGAGGAGGGTTAGGATTAGTGGAACTACCACAATCTGAAAGGACGGGTCGACTAGGAGCGAACCGCCATAATATTAAACGACGTGTAGGGTCGAGTAGGAGCAAACTGCCAGCGTGCGAACGGCAGGGTAGTGGCTTTCCATTCTCCCATGATACGGGCTTCTAAGAGCCCTTGGATCTGAGATCGAATCGTTGATGGCGTCATTCTAGACCTATGGGTGAATATCCTATCCTGGAGGATTATTCTGCAAATTTTTAGCAACTTAGCATGCGACCGTTCGATCTCAGATCCAAGGGTTGCCAGCAGCCCGTATTATGGTCGTGCGTACCACGGCCGTCGCGTCGCTGGCGCGGTCGCGCCCTTGGAGATTTAACACGGTGCATTAGGCTATCTGATGTTGGCATGTCATACATAGTCATCACTTAGTCACTCACACTACAACAAGGTTAGCTATAAGGTTGGCTATAAGTGTATTATTTTTTACTTCTCTCTATCTCTTTCTTTGTAGAGTAGTATTTATTGTATTTGCCAAAAAGTGACCTCTTCCAATGAAATGGTGCTTAGATGAGGTGCTAAGGCCATTAAATGGCTTAGCAATCAAGTCCCCAATGCATAGGTGCTTAGTTTTTTGTTGTTAAGTTTGCTTCATTTAACTAGCTATAGACTCAAAATCGCCTTTTCACCTAGGTACACGTGCTTAGCACCATTTCTTACTTGGGTCACCAAACTAGTCTCTCTCTTCTCAATTAACTTGCCACATCAGACTTTATGCCTATGTGGCAAGCTTAGCACCTCTAGTTGCAAGTAAGTACAATAGTGGGCTACAAGCCCTCTTTACATGGCATTTTTGCATATGTGAAGAAAAGAGGTAAGGAAAAAGTGGAGAAGTGGGCTCTCATGCAAGAGCCAGCCTCTACATGGTGGAGCATTCGGAGAGGCACCTGTATGGAGGTGGTCAGGAATCGGGAGACTCATGCCGGTCATAGTGCCGCAGTTAAAATGATAATGGCAAGTCAAATCATGGGGCCCCACCTGTCCAGCAGTAACTCGCTATCAAATCACACAGCCCTACGTTTGCAGCAGCCTACTCCCTCATCTTCTCACGTCTCTGTCGAACCTACTAGGCAGAACTACCCTGCCTATCGCGCAGGAAAAGCCCCACCCTCGACTTTTAAATACTATATGTTTAGAAACTACATCTCCTTAAGAATCCAATGATATACTTTTTGTGACATAGTAACTCATATTTAGTTAATCAAATGGATGACCTAGAACTACGTGCACGCTCTATAAACCGAGACACCTAAAAAAACAAGACGAAGAAGGTAGTTCAGTATGTATCTTTTTAGATCAATATAGTCGGCATTCACCAAGGAGCAAAACCAAGTGGTAGGCTGCTCCTGTCGTGTTGGCGTAGCAACTCAAGCATGGTCAGTCCGCACACGAAATGGCGACACACTTAACAGGACCCCTTTGGTCGACATGTGGCTCATCCACCGTCTTGTTCCACGTGTGATGCACGAAATTACAGTTCGGAGCAGCGGTTGGAATTGGAGGCACCCCGGTCGTAGCGCCGCAGTAGTAGAAAATGAGCAATGAGGGGTCAAACCACAAAGCCCCACCTTTCTTGCATTAAGCTGGACAGACGAAGCAACCATCATTTCACTCTAGGGTGCAAGAGCATAAAGAAAATAGAAAACAATTATGTGTGCGGAAGCTACCTAGGGCACCCTAGGGTAGGGGTCTCCACTACATATACTTTTTTTAAAGCGCCTCCACTACAAATCGGCTTCTCCCTCGTCCTCTTGAAGAAAACCAATAATGAGTACGGCGATAGGGTTTGTAGGAGTACTATGGCAAGAGGGGCCACGTCGTAGTAAATGGGAGAGGGATTTATTTCGAGTCGACGCCTTAAATATGTGTGGGCCGCTTGGTTTTACGGGAACGAGGCAGCATTTTGGTGGGTTTGGGGACCATTGGAGATATAATACATACAAAAATTGTGGACGTAGGTTCGACTGAAAGGAAATGATGCATGGGCCCTGCATTTTGATATACCCGGTGCCGCGTGAAATTTGCTACTCTACTCAAAACTAGTAAGGTGCACATGCATTAAACGCATGAAATTTCGAAACCAAATTATGAATAAATACACACTATAGTATGTAAAGCTTTGAGTCATATATGCATGATGTAGATGTTCGTTTAGTTCTTATAGCTCATCTCATTCAAAATCAATTAGTTTTATAAAAATGTGAAGATTCATGGGGTTGTGCATTGTAAAGCATAAAGTAAAAAACAAATAATGGCAATTCATTTAGAAAATAAATTCAATTATGATACGGGAGATTCTCGAACAAAGGAGAAGTGCTTGTGTTTTGAGGTTTGTGCATTATGGTTAAGTTCAACCATGGAGTCTTCTAAATTGTACATGTGGCAGACCTGGTGGAATGTTGATGATATCCAACAACCAGTAGTGCTCGGATTTGCCATCTCTGCACTGTCGGATTAGCTTCATCCAGCAACCATCTTTCAAAGTTATTCACACAATATATAGTTCTTGTGCCATATTTGCATGTCTTGGAAAAAGCTACTAGTGGGTTGTGCTAGCTATTTAGGAATAGAAGATGTATACATGGAAGTTGTAGGGAAAGAGATGACATGGAGTATCTCAATTCCTATGAGTAGGTGTTGGAAAAGAGATGTCATTTGGTTCACATCATAGGAACTTTTCTATTGAATCTAGAGATGACATGTATCTCAATTCCTATGAGGAGGGATTAGAAAAGAGATGTAATTTGGTTCATATCATAGGAACTTTTCTATTGAATATACGCTAATGTTTATTTTCCTTTGAAATTATGGGAGTGTAGGATTCCATTCATATGAACCAATTGGCTCTAAAGCTAGAGAAATGATATCATGTTTATTTCCTTTGAGATGTCGACTATATGAATCTATTCCTATGAACCAATTGGCTATAAAGGAAAAAATCCTATAAATATCACATCATATAGAGTTCCTATGATATTCCTCCACACCAAAGGATGGTTGAAATTGCTGCAGGTGATACGATGTTCTTTCTTTGTAGACTCCTCTCCCATCTTCATAGTTACCTCTCGAAGATGAATGTAATGATATATATAGGGTATTCTACATGTGCAATTTGGTACACGAAAACTCGGTAAAAGTTTGCGAGGTTCGAATTTTCAATAAAGCTATATGCACTGCATTTTGGAACGGAGGGAGCATACGGCAGTTGCTAACACTCATGTGGAAGATTAGTGTGTAGGAGGAGTGGCTATTCTGTTAAATGACAAGGCAAAACTGACACTGTCAGATGCCGATCTAACGGTTCTTACGGACACATGCATTGCATTGATACGTGCCCCCTCTCTCTCTCATGCACACGCACCCTCACGAGTCACGACTCTCCTGAGTCCTCTCGCACCCAGCGTCTATCTGCAGGTAGACGTCACGCACATATGTGCTCTTCACACCCTACCCTCAGAACTTCTAAAAAACAAAAGACGCCGCACACATTTTATTTTAGCTCACACGTCACACACTTATACTATTACTATTGTGGCGAACGTTCTTTAGGCATACTAGTATACTGTACTCTTGTAAGTGCATCTAGTGCCCCTTAGTGATTTTGGTGTATTGAAGACTTATTGGTTAAGGGACCGATGCGTTTGTGAGTGTACACAGGTCTATAAGTCTATGAGGAGTTTGACATTTACAGAGAAATTTGACCCCTAAAAATGAAGTTCTTCGACTGAAGACTTTGTATTTCTGAAGACTTTCTGAAGACTTTGAAAGTGAAGAAATTGGTGTGACCTTGAAGACTTGGTATTCATTCGTGGAACATGAAGCGCGAAGACTTTTGTTTTCATAGTTTCATTTTCTCTTTCTTGAGTCATAGGAAACACCGTACTGTTAAAGGGGGTCGGGGAAATACTAAGGAAAATTTTCCATGTGATGCTCAACTCAAAATCCTACACCTACCAATCCTTTCGAGTGAAGCCATTGGAAATCTCGCACAGTTTAGTCATATTCTTCAGTGATAGAGACGAAGTTCTTCTGATCTCTGAGGAATTTGTTCTAACTGAAGAGTTAGGAATTCCAAGTGCGGATTGCCTACCAAGTGAGGAACATGATAGCCCTGAGGAATTCGAACCTCAAATATTCCGACCGTTGCTGTGCTACATGCCAGCTGTCCCAAAATATCTACCCACCTAACGGTCATATCAGACAAGGGCATTTATGTCTTATCATGTCGGGCTGTTCCCTAGGCTATAAATAGCCGCCCCCTACAACCACTAGTTGGTTGGCTGTTCCGAGAGAAACTGACATTTGTCATTTGAGAGCAACCCATCCTCTGAGGACTTTGAGTGAAAATCATCAAGTGAGGAAATCCCAAACCCAAACCTACAAAACCCCAAGTGATTGAGCATCACTGAAGAGATTAATCCTGCGTGGATCCGACCCTTGTTTACTAGACTGTGCTTCTTCCAGACGGTTAGGCGTCAAGGTCTAGAGCATCCAATAGGAATTGTGGATCGCTGAGTGACCAAGTTTGTGAAGGTCCGAAAGTCACCTGAAGACGTACTACGAGTGATTGGGCGAGGTATGTGTGATTTTAGCTCAAGGAGAATACGGTGAGGACTGTGTGTCCGGGACTGGGTGTCCTCGAGTTTAAATACTCAGCCGCTCCAACCAGATGTACAACTGAGACAGCAGTTGGAACTGGTCTCCCAAATCATTGTCTTCACCGAGCTTACTGGTTCTATTTCCTCAACTCTTTCATTTCCTCATGTATGTTGTTGTGTGCTCGTTCATATCTGTTTGAAGACATTGACTGAAGACTTTCTCGATCTCCTCATCTCTATTTCTTCAGTCTGTCAGTCTTCTTCCGTCGTTATCATGTGTTTACGCTTTCTGTACTCCTTGCTTGTCTTCATTTCATCATGATGACTATGCTTGTGTTCTGTTATGTTCCTTTCTGAGTACTTATTCCGCTGCAAGTAGTACTTCATTTAGGAATTTCCTCACCAGCAAATTCCTCAGTGAAGAATTCATAAAAATTGCCTATTCACCCCCCTCTAGTCGATATAACGCACTTTCAATTGGTATCAGAGCAAGGTAATCCTTTGTTCTGTGTGATTTTGGTTTAACCACCTAGAGTTCTAGTTATGTCGACTTCAGGATCGAGGAACGTTTCCTGCCCCATCTTTGACGGTCATGAGTATCCTCGGTGGAAGGCCATGATGAAGAAGCGACTCATGGCTATGGACAGCAAGCTGTGGACCGTCACTGAGATTGGTCTCACTGATCTATGCAAGATGGCGGAGGCAGATGACATTCACAACTACACTCTACTGAACCTCATGGCAAAGGATCCAATCTGCTCCTATCTGTCCCGAAATCAGTTCAGGAATGTCATGCACCTCAATCACGCGAAGCTACTCTGGGACCGGCTATCTGAGGTATATGAAGGTCATCGCACTCGACATGATCCTTGGTTTGAGGATTACAAGGATTCTCTCAAAGAGATGACTTTCGCACCTGAATCATCATCCTCTTCACCGTGCCTCATGGCAGAGGGTGCCAAGGTAACTGAATGCTACCTTTCCGAATCTAGTGATGATGAATCAGGTGATGAATTTGGACCTTTCTATGTCAAACTTGCTTCCCTTTCCACTAAACAACAAAGAGCCTTGGAAAAAGTTCAATACATGCTAAATAAGAGCGATGGTATGTTGGGTGAAGAAATGGATCAGTCAAAAGCCTTGGCTGAAAGTCTTCAGGCACTCCATTCCAAGTTTGACGACCTTCAAGGTCATCATAACACTCTCTTATCTGACCATGAGAAGCTTTCTCTTGAAGTTCTTCAAAGAAAGCAAGATCTTAAGAAGCTAAGAGTGAGTTATGAAGATCTTCAGAAGGAGCGCGATTCATTACTTGCTCAACAAATCAGCGCTACTCAGGAAGAATTTGTTCCTCCATGTCTAAACTGCATTGAACGTGAATCTGCTAATTCTTCACCTGAATGTTCAAATGCTTCAAATGTTACAAATTCTTCACATGTCTCTGCTATCACTAATTCCTCATCTGAGGACATTGCTAGTACTACTAATGATGCAGGGCTGAAGGAATTGTACACGACATGCATGTACAAAAGCCTCAAAGGGCATCAGATTCTTTGTGATGTGCTCAAAAAGCAGATCCTCAACAGAAACCTGAGGAAAGAGGGTATTGCCTTTGAGAGGAAACTCAATGCTGATGGAACATATTGGAAAGCTGAGCAGTACCCCAAAACCTCATGGGTTGCTGCAAGGGACCTCCAGTTGATCCATGTAACTTATCTGGCTTTACATGTGAACCTTCTCATTCTTCTGATGAGTCATGTGACTCCAACTATAAACTGTTAAAAAATCAGAATGGTGAAGTATTTGCTAGATATGTTGGCACTAACTGCAGGAACGGTTCACCTATGAAGCAAATCTGGGTTCCCAAAAGCTATCTTGAATGTCTTGAGGTGAATGTCCTCATGACACCACCTGTAAAAACAGCAACCCCAGATCTAATTCTTCATATGGACCTAATTCTTCACGTGGATCAAATTCCTCAAATGGATCAGAGTCCTCATATGATCATCATCGTCCTAACCCGTCTGTTTCGCAGGGTAGAGCTAAGGGCTATGAATATGCGCATTATTCTTCAAATCATTATGTTCATAAGTCCTCGAAGAATTTCTCTGCTTATTCATATGCTTACCCTAACCCGTCTTATGTGAAACGAAGCGGACTAGCTTCTATGCCACCTTTCTCATATGGTCCCCGCAGAGTGATGAACTCTTTGCCACCCCTTCAGATGTGGGTGGTGAAGAAAAAGAACTAATCTCTTATGCAGGGTCAGGTCTCCAGACATGCTCAAAACGTCTGAAGAATTTGTTGGAGACCTGAACTATGCCTGAAAGGACGCAAGATAATCATGAAGAAATGAATTCTCATTTCTCACGTCCTCATACTGTTTTATTTGTGCTATTTCTTGATGAAATTGATGTCATATTCCTCACTGATGAAGTATATGAGTTTGTAAGATGCACTAATTCATCTGCAGGATGATCAGCCCAAAGCAAACAAGTGGCTCCTCGATAGTGGATGTACAAATCACATGACGGGTGACAAGAATCTATTGATGGATGCTCCTTTATCACCGTCACATCTGAAGCATATCATCTTTGCTGACAAAGGCAAAAGTCAGGTATTGGGTCTAGGTAAGGTTGCGATCTCAAAGGATCGACACATGGACAAAGTCATGCTTGTCGAGTCCTTAGGATACAACCTCATGTCTGTCTCAATGCTTTGTGATCTCGATATGGTTGTTGTCTTTGGAAGATATCGTTGTGTTGTGATCATGGAAGCTGACCATTCCAAAGTCTTCGAAGGCTTTAGGAGAGGATATCTGTATATTGTTGATTTCCCTACAGGACCACAACCAGCCGTGTGCTTACTTCCAAAAGCTTCAGAAGGCCGGCTATGGCATCGACGACTAGGTCATGCTGGCATGAGGAATCTGAACACGCTTTCAAAGAAGAAGCATGTCATTGGCATTGAGAATGTCAAATTCCTCAAGGATCACTTATGCGGAGCTTGTGAATCTGGAAAGATGACAAAGGCCAAGCATCCAGCGAAGACTATCATGATCACCACTCGACCATTTGAATTGCTTCACATGGATCTCTTTGGTCCTAATCATTATTCTGCTGTTTCAAATGATGCATCTCTATATGGCTTTGTTATTGTTGATGACTATTCTCGTTACACATGGGTACACATTCTCACTTACAAGCATGAAGTGCAGGAAATCTTCAAATGATTTTCCTCAAGGCCTTCAACCAACTTTGGTGTGAAGATCAAGCACATCAGAACTGACAATGTGACCAAGTTCAAGAATTCCGGTCTAGATGGCTATCTTGATGAACTTTGTATTACTCATGAGTTATCTGCTCCTTATACTCCTTAGTAGAATGGCGTCGTGGAGCGCAAGAACAGAACCCTCACTGAAATGGCTCGCACTATGCTTGATGAATACAAGACACCTCGTCGCTTCTGGATTGAGGCAATTGATACTACGTGCCACGTCATCAATAGGCTTTATCTTCACAAATTCTTCAAGAAAACTTCTTATGAACTCCTCACTGACAAAAAGCCAAATGTAAGTTATTTCAAAGTTTTTGGTGCTAAATGTTGGATTAGAGATCCTCATCACACTTCCAAATTCTCATTGAAAGCACATGAAGGTTTTATGCTTGGTTATGGAAAGGACTCGCACACCTAAATAGTCTTCAACAGTGTTCTTCACAAAGTTGTTGAAACTGTAGATGTGTAGTTCGATGAAACAAATGGCTCGCAAAGAGAGCACCTACCTTCTATGATAGATGAACCAACACCTGAGGAATCTATCAAGTTCAAGGCTACCGAGGATGTCATTACTACCGAAGAATCTGCTGAAGAATTCATTCCTAATCGTGATGATTACCGAGCTGGCGCACCTGAAGAAACTGGTGCTGAAGAAAATTCTCCTGAAGGGAATACTGATCAAATTCCTCAAAGACAACCCACTCATCCTCGAATCGCTAATGAAGTTCAAATTGAGAAGATCATTGATGACATTGAAGCACCAGGTCCTCTCACTCACTCAAAATCATCACATTTATCTAACTTTTGTGGGCACTTTGCTTTTGTATCTATCTTAGAGCCCACTAAGGTAGATGGAGCATTTCTGGAGCCTGAGTGGATTGAGGCTATGCAAGAAGAATTACATAAGTTCGAGCTTAACAATGTCTGGGAACTGGTCAAACATCCAGATCCTCGCAAGCACAACATCATTGGCACAAAGTGGATCTACCGCAACAAGCAAGATGAAAATGGCCTTGTGGTGAGGAATAAGGCACGGCTTGTAGCTCAAGGCTACACACAGGTTGAAGGAATTGATTTCGATGAAACTTTTGCACCTGTTGCTAGACTTGAGGCTATTCGCATATTACTTGCTTATGCTAACCATCATAATATTATCTTACAACAAATGGATGTGAAAAGTGCATTCCTCAATGGTAAGATTGAGGAAGAAGTATATGTTGCTCAGCCCCCAGGTTTTGAAGATCCAAAGAATCCCGACAAGGTCTATAGACTCAACAAGGCCCTGTGTATGGCCTCAAGCAAGCCCCTCGGGCGTGGTATGACATGTTGAAGGAATTCTTCGTGAAGAATGGCTTCAAACCCGGTTCACTCAATCCAACTCTTTTCACTAAATCCTATGATGGTGAATTGTTTGTGTGCCAAATATATGTTGATGATATTATCTTTGGCTGTACTGACCAACGTTATAGTGATGAATTTGCCTATATGATGAGTGAAGAATATCAAATGTCTAGGATGGGAGAGATGAAATTCTTTTTAGGTCTTCGAATTCGTCAACAGCGCAATGGTATATTCATATCGCAGGAGAAATACCTCAAAGAAGTATTGAGGAAATTCGGCATGCAAGATTGCAAAGGGTTCAAAATTCCAATTCCCACAAATGGCCATCTATGCACAGATGAAAATGGTCAAGACTTCGATCAAAAGGTATACCGCTCCATGATTGGATCTTTATTGTACCTATGTGCATCTAGGCCAGATATTATGCTTAGTGTTTGCATGTGTGCCCGATTTCAAGCTACACCGAAGGAATCACACCATAAGGCTGTGAGGCATATTCTTCGATATCTAGCTCACACACCAACACTTGCATTATGGTATCCCAAGGGCTCTTCATTTCATCTCGTTGGATATTCAGACTCTGACTATGCTAGTGATCACGTGGACCGCAAGTCAACGTCAGGCACATGCCATTTCCTCGGACGATCTTTGGTTTGTTGGTCCTCGAAGAAACAGAACTACATATCTCTCTCGACTGCAGAAGCTGAGTACATTGCTACTGGATCATGCTGTGCTCAATTACTATGGATGAAGCAAACTCTCAAGGATTATGTCATCAATGTGAAGAATGTGCCTCTCTACTGCGACAATGAGAGCGCTATCAAGTTCTCACGCAACCCAGTTCAGCACTCAAAGACAAAGCACATCCAGATTCGTCATCATTATCTTCGCGATCATGTGTTGAAGGGCGATATCTCCATCTGCCATGAAAGAACTGAAGATCAGCTGGCTGATATCTTCACTAAGCCCTTGGATGAGAAGAGATTTAGCAAGTTGCCGTGTGAGCTAAATATCCTAGAATCTTCAAATGTTCTCTGAAATGGACACTCATCCTAACACTTATGCTGACTTGATGACTTAGATGCGCAACACACGAAGTAACGTTTTTCTTCAATCAATGAAGACTAACCCTCTAAGTGTGAAGAAATTAATGAAGAAATTGACTCTCAAAGACCTACGCCAATTGTACGCGGTGTCTGAAGCCAACTTTCTTATACGGTGGGTTACGCCACCACCAAAGTTGAAAATCTTCAAATTTGAGTTTTTCATTAGTTTTTGAAATTCCTCAGTTTTTCAAATTCTTCAACTTGCAATGTCTTCACTATTTCCGTTTTTTGTCTTTAGTTGAATATGTACTCCCGGGTGTATCAACCCATTTTCCTATATATATATATGTATATATATATATATATATATATGAGTTTATGTCCTCTGTCACTTATTGCTAATTCTTCAAGTTGACTTTTTCGCTAAGTGAATGTGATCAGACCCTTCCCCCTCTATGCTAAACTCAACCCAGACTATTCACAAATTCTTCATATGCGTTCTGATTTGAAACTCGTTCAAAATCTTCACTATGTCCTCGACTGCTGAAGAACTTGCGAACGGTAACTTAAAACTTATCTTATCTAAATTTTCGGCTTTCCTGCTCAAACCGTTCCGCTTCTCATGACAAATACTTATCTATCACCCATGATCCTACACGATCGCCACCTCACAGTACACGGGTGACACATGTCACGTGAATGAGAAGAGCCAGGGGCACGTTCGTCCGAAATCCTCGGGCGCACAGTTATTCACTGTCGCTATAAAGACCCCTGCCTTCTCCTCACTTCATTTTTACTCCGCTCGACCTCTCTCTCCCGCTCGAGCTTCCCAAACCCTAGTGCCGCCACTACTTCATCGTCGCCAGTGAGGAAGAGCTTCACTGCCTCGACCTCGTCGCCGCCGTCCTCGCGCCGGTTGTGGATTTCTTCACTCCGCCGCCGCCGTAGCCGTCTTCCTCTACTAAGTTAGGGTGTGGAAGATCTGAATGGACGAACTTCTCCTTACCACTTCCCAGTTCATCATGTTCTTCACTTCGGGTAATTAAAAGTTACTTTTATTTCCCGCTTTGATTCATGTGATTTCCTAAAAATCTTCAAAAGGTATTTATTCTTCAAATCTTCACACAATAAAACACCTCACATGTTATCTATTCTTGATTCATTTCTCTAAGCAATGATTTTCTTCAAGATTCCTCAATTGTGTGGATTTTCAAATCTGTACAACTCTGGAACATGAGATAAAGAACGCTTAGAGAAAATCTTCAAGACTCATCGGTCAAATTCCTCTAACCTTTTTTTTGAAAATCTTCTGAGAACGCATATGACCTCTCCAAATTGCTCGCAACCATACTCTATTCACAAGTACAAGTGTCCACTGCTGAATCACTAGGTTCTCATCAACTTAACTGATGAGGCCAAGTTTGGCAAGGAGGACAAGAATCAGCGCAAAGTGCGCATACAGCGTATTGAAAGGGGATGGGCACGAGAATGGAGGGAGTATAGATATGTTACTCCCAAGTACATGAAGAAATTTGCGCTCAACCCTCCATTCTCAAGACCTCCATTGAGGCCTGGCCAACTGGCGGATCCCACCAGCCTCAAGCGTGGTGAGGACTATGCTACTGAATGGGTTAGGCGCCAGGCCAAACTAGCCAGGCAAGCAAAAGAAGCAGTGAGGAAATTGAATGAAGACTCTGCTGCCGCTGCTAACGCTGCTGAGGCATCTGGTAGTAAGCCCAAGAAGGCTATGCCAAAGAAGCCTGCCCACAAATCCAGTGCTTGTCCCTCAATGCCCTCACGGCCAAGCTCCTCAGCAATGCCCTCACGACCAACATCTTCAAAGCCCTCACGGCCAATTCCTTAGTCTGCTCCTCCTCCTCCAATGTCCTTAGTACCTCCTACAAAATCTTCGGCACCTGTGCATCTTACCACGTGCCAAAGGACTCAAGGCTTCTCTATTGCCTCAGGAGCATCTACAAGCTCCTCAGCTACTCGACCTTCCTCAGTTGGTCCCTCACTGCTGAAGAAAAAGGCCACTGCTGGACGAGGTATTCGACCAAGTCCTCACAAGAAGCAAGTCGCTTTCCAAGTGCCCTCTGATGATGATGAGGCGGATGATGATGAACTTACTGAAATCATCAGAGACAGGCAAGCCAGGGCCGCTAGAGCCAAAGGCAGCAATGTGCCACTTCTTCTGGATCCCAAGATGATCCTCGATTTCATTGACTTATGGCACAAGGACCCAGCTACACCTTTGCCGGAGATAAACCTCACTCCTGGTCAAAGTCATGTCCTCACTCACTTCATTGAGGAAGAAAAGTGGAAATATGAAGAAGGACAAAGGCTGAAGAAAGCGCAATACAAGAAGCAGTGCTTCCTCAAGTACAATGTCCTCACTCTCACTCCAGAACAACTCATTGTTGTGCAAGCTAAGATCAAGAAATTGAGTGATGAATTCGATCGCTATCATGTTGATTGGAAGGTAGCAAAAGTTCGTTTCGTCAATCTGACGAAGACTTTCTCTTCAACTGCCACTACTCCGGTGCAGGTTGAAATTCCTCAAGCTGAAGAATCTGCCCAGCCCACTAAGGAACATGCCAGCACTGCTGATGTCAGTATGGCTGCTGAAGAAAGTGAGAATACCAGGGCTGATGACTCCATTCCAGCCGCTTATGATATTGCTAGGGCATCCACTAGTGATGCGCCTGAGGAAAATGAACAAGCCAGGGCAACTGCAACAGTTGCACCTGAAGAAAATACACCTCCTGCACCTACACCAACTCGTATCCTTCCATCTGCTCTTGATGTGAAGAAGACCAAGGCTGCAGAACGTGCAGCGATGAAGAAAAGGAAGGCATCAGCTTCATCAAATTCTTCAGCTCCAAAGAAGATGAAGACTCTGATCAGTTCAATTGACAATCCAATTGATGTCGTTCCCGTCTCATCAATGCCATCAAAGGACCTTGTTCCTTATGGTGAAGAATATGAGATTCCCGCAGAATATGATGAAGAAACTACATCTGCTGCTTCTACAGAGCAGTTGGACGAAGAAATTGAAGTGGATGAGATCCCTTCAACCCCAGTCATTTCCTCACCTGTGCCTTAGTTCATTGATGAAGAGGCAGGTGTTGAAGAACTCGAAGATGAGGATATGGACATTGGGTGTACCACTCCTGTGTTGAATGATGACTTTTGGGAAAGTCAGCACCCCGATTCTCCATTGTTCACTCCTCTCCAAGCTGTTCCTCAGTCTCCAACTGCTACAGAAGTACGAGTGGAATCTGATGAACCTCGTGCAACCCTATCCGTCAATGAGGAAATTCCAACCACTAGCGCCTGATGAAAATCAAAATGAAGAAGAGATGCCTCAGGCTGCCACTGCAGAAGAAACTGAAATTCCTTAGCATGAGGAACCTGAGATTGCGATTCCTGAGGTGATACTGCAAATCACTGACACTCCTCGGCCAAAGCCAAAGAATCCCTTCTCCATGAAGCCAAAATTCAAGGCTGATGATTTCTTCGGCGAGCACGTATTATTCACTGAATTCAACCCCTATGACAATGCTCGTCTTAGAAGGAAGCATTTCTGGACTGCCAGCCAAGCAAACTTCTATTCCTCAGTTCTTTTTGACAAGGACAAAATCTTCGATCATGAGCACATTCCTCACGTGGACATGGAATCTATGCCTTGCTTCACGCCAGTTCTCAGTATGCTTCATGATGCAGGCTTGCTGAAGTTTTGCACTGACATCGTTGATTGGAATGAAGAGCTTATTCTTCAGTTCTACGCCACTTTGCACATCACAGGCAACGCTGTTGACGTCAACTCTTGGGTATTGGACTGGATGACTGAAAACACTCACTACAAGGCACCAGCCTCTGAATTGCTTCGTGCCTTGCCAATCAGTCCTCCACCAGAAGGCGCACGCTGTCCGTATAATGAACCTGAACTTACTGATCATTATATGCAAGTGCTCATGAAGCCGCTGAAGCCTGGACAAGCTCAAAGTACCAAATTCCTCGTGAAGGATTTGCTGTATGTGCCCAGAACTATATATCGCATTCTGGCGAAGACTATCAGCCCAATCAAAGGACATGATTTGTCACATCCCTAGCTTCTGGTGCTGCCTGGTGTGTGCATCATGTTTAAATTCAAATGAAATTTGAATTAAGGAATTTTCAAAAGCCTCAGGAAACCTCTAAAAATAACCAACAATTAAATCTTCTCAAATGTGTCCAAGAAAATGTTCCTGTTATTCCATGGAAATATTGGTAAGAGGTAAAATTTAAACCAATATTTTTGGAGTCACAGAGATAATTATTTTGGCCATTTGAATTAATCCAATAACTATTTGCTTTGGATTTATATTTAATATATATTAAATATGACTCCAATAATTCTGGAAGTTTGTGAGTGGCTTTGTATATATTTTAGCAAGCCACATAAAAATCTACAGAATTTATTTAAATGATTTAGTTGCTAAACTAAATCAAAACGAACTACAAAAAATAGAAAACAGAGGTAAAATAGGAAAAACAGAGAGAGGGAGAGAAACATTACCTGGCGCTCACCTGGTAGCCACCTGGCCCAGCAGCACGGCCCAGCCCGCCACCGCTACCCCCCCTGTCGCCTTCCTCCCCTCGCACCGAAGCAGCTGCGTGCCTGACGCTCGCCGCGCCACCTCCAGGCTGCCTGCCTGTGCCCCGACTCCTCTGAAGACGCCACGCAGCCGCCCGGAGCCGTCCAGCCCTTCCTCTCTTCCCTGGAGCTCTCTCCCCTTCCCTGGCTCTCTCTCCCTCGCTGTTCCCCACCTCACCGGACCGCGCCGACGCTACCGACGAGCACCACCGCGGCTATCGCCTCCCCCTCGTCCTCTCGAGCGGTCCAGGAGCTCCGCCATGACCTGCTCTTCATCTTCGCTGAGACAAACGACGCCGGAGCGCCCCGCAGTGCCGTCATTGTTGTTGCCTTCGTCCTCTGCACCGATAGCCGTCGTCGTCGATTCGCAGCAACCCGACCGCCCCCGACCTCGCCGACGACGCCATCGGACGCGCTGTGAGCACCCGCATCGTCTCCCCCTTCTCCCCTGGTCGCGCCCGCTCTCTACGCTGTAGCCCCGCCATGGCTGAACCTTCGCCGCCGCCGCACTCGTCGCCGGTGATGCTCCGGTGACCATTTGGTCCCGGGCATGCGCCCAACGCGCTCCCCGCATCGCGTAGAGCCTCCGTGGCACTTCGTCGCGCTTGTTTGCGCACCGCAGCCCCATCCCCATTTGCACCCGAGCTTCGGCCGCCGCCGAGCTCGTCGCCGGCACCACTCCGGCCACTTCCTGGCCGCGCCACCACCACAGTTGGATGCGGACGAGCGTCCGCATCCCGAAGCTGTGCTCCGCGCGCCAAACCGAGCCCTGTGGGCAAAACCCGAGGCTTGCCACCGTGGCTGGCCTCGCCGGCGTCAAGCCGCCGGTGGGTTTGACCCACGTTGACCACGGCGGGACCCCCCCCTGTGTCCATGACAGGTGGGGCCGGCCTGTTAATTAGGTTAGGATTAGTGTTAACTAGAAATTAGTTAGACTAATTACACTGACATGCGGGCCCCGCCCGGCTAACCAAGTTAGTTAGGGTTAATTTTAATTAGTTTAGTTAGTCCAGACACTGACATGCAGGGCCCACAGGTCAGTTTGACCTGGACGGCACCCGTTGACCTGCTGACATCATGCCAACGTCATGCTGACGCAATAATTCCTTTCTGGAATTTAAATAAATCTTAAATGATTTAATATTTTCAGAAAATGCCCTAAACTTCAATAAATCATAGAAATTCAACCGTAACTCCAAAATAAATAATTTATATATGAAAAATTATCAGAAAAATTCAAGGAATCCATCTGTACCATTTTCATGCATGTTAGAACAACTTATAGCTGTTGTTTAGCACAAATCAATTAAATGGCATTTGAATAATCACATATGGAGTTTAAATTTGAATCTTGGATTCAAACCAACTTCATTTAATCTGGTTTTAGATGCATTAGCCCAAAACACATTCATTTTGCCATGTCATGATAATGCATCATATTGTGCATTGCATTGATTGTGTTCCCTTCTGTGTTGCCGGTATTTGTCCCCTCTCGATAGACGTGATACCGATGATGTGATCGTTGACACTGATGAAGACTCAATGTTATCTTCAGAAGTGCCAGGCAAGCAAAACCCCCTTGTTCATTCCGATAAAATCCCACTCTCTCGCTCCTGCTCTCTATTACTGCATTAGGACAACAACGACATATTTGATACTTGCTGCGGTAGCTGAACCCCTTTATCCTTTGCATGACCTGTCATTGCCACAGTAAATAGATGAAACCCACTAGCATGAGTAGGAGTTGTTTGAGCCCTGATGTGCCTACTCATTCATGCTTGTTGTCATGCCTGCTACTGCTTAGAGTTGAGTCAGGTCTGATTCATCGGGGATGAATCAGAGGTGTGCGAACATGTCCTACGGTGTGTGAGTTAAGCGTGTGAACACAATTTGGTAAAGGTAGCGGTGAGAGGCCATGTAGGAGTACATGGTGGGTTGTCTCATTGCAGCCGTCCTCAGGAACTGAGTTCTGTGTTTGTGATCCATGACCAGTTACTACCACACATTGGGTTCCGGTAACTCGACCCCTCTCGACTTATTAATCAACATGATCTCTGTCCAGGAGTTGCAACTAGTTTCTGGTGTTTGTAGGTAGTGTTAGTAGTCTACCAAGTGGCACCCGGTACAGGTGGGCTTGGGACAGACTAGGCACAGTGGCACGATGTACCAAGTGGCACCCGGATGGTGGGCTTGGGAACCCTGCTCACATCATTTGGGGCCATGAGCGACACCCCGACCGGATCTCCTTGCGGATGGAACCCGAATAGGCGATAAACCTGGACGAGATACTTGTTCGGTTAGTCAGGTCGTGGCCGACTCCCTCGCCCGGCTTCCGCTTGAAGGTTGCCGAGGTACATGACGTGTACAGGGCGATAAGTGGCGAGAGCATGTGTGAAGAAGTACACCCCTACAGGGTTATCATTATCTATTCGAATAGCCAGATTCCTCGGATATGGAAACTTGGACCCCATTGCATAGTTCATAGACAAGTGAAAGTGGATACTCTAAAATACGCAAGATAAGCGTGAGTGCTATGGATGGCGTTCTCGTAGGGAGACGGGAGCGGATCCATAGTGGTGTATTGATATGGTGAATATGTGGACTCGTGTGCGCCACCTCAAAAGAGTTACATTGCAGTCGTAGTTAGGATAGCCACCGAGTCAAAGCTGGCTTGCTGCAGTTAAACCCCACCACCCCTTTGTTGATAATGATGCATATGTAGTTAGTTCTGATGTAAGTCTTGCTGGGTACATTTGTACTCACGTTTGCCTATTTTATGTTTTTGCAGAGAGACTTCGGTCTCGCTAGTAGTTCCGCGTGGACTTCGACGTTTAGCTTGTTACCTCAGCTACGATCTTGTGCCCTCGGCAGGATCTGGTAGATAGTCAGGCTTCTCAGCCTTTTTCATTTATAGTTGTCTGTACTCAGACATGTTAAGCTTCCGCATGTGTTTTGACTTGTATGCTCTGAGTGTTGGGTCATGAGACCCATGGTTGTAATATCTCGCTCCTCGGAGCCTATTGATTAATTACTTGAGTCATAGAGTCATGTTGTGATGCTATGCTGTAGTTGCACATATCGAGCATATTGTGTGTATGTTATTGAAATGCTTGGTATGTGTGGGATCTGACTATCTAGTTGTTTATATTTAGTAGCCTCTCTTACCGGGAAATGTCTCCTAGTGTTTCCACCGAGCCATGGTAGCTTGCTACTGCTCCGGAACACTTAGGCTGGCCGGCATGTGTCCTTCTTCGGTCCTGTGTCTGTCCCTTCGGGGAAATGTCACGCGATGAATACCGGAGTCCTGTTAGCCCGCTACAGCCCGGTTCACCGGAGTCCTGCTAGCCCAGTGCTACAGCCTGGATTCACTCGTTGATGACCGACACGTTCGATGCTGGGTCATGGATGCCTGTCCCTGTAAGTCTGTGCCACTTTGGGTTCACGACTAGCCATGTCAGCCCGGGCTCCTTATCATATGGATGCTAGCGACACTGTCATATACGTGTGCCAAAAGGCGCAAACGGTCCCGGGCTAAGGTAAGGCGACACCCGTGGGAATACCGTGCGTGAGGCCGCAAAGTGATATGAGGTGTTACATGCTAGATCGATGTGGCATTGAGTCGGGGTCCTGACAGCATTGGTATCAGAGCTTGACTGCATGTAGGAGTACCAAGCCAAACTGGTCGAAGTTGAGTCTAGAAATTCTTTAGTTATATAAGGGAATTGATTGTGGGATGGAACGTAAGGCTCTTTTTACTCCTTATACCTTATGCCTTCTGATCTGAGTCATCTTATCTTTCCTGCGGGGATTAAGAACTAGGCTATCTCTTCTTTCTATCAGGATCACGTGTTACTAATCCGTAGACTTATAAGATTTTTGGACTTAAGCCTCTGTTCAGTTTTTACTGCTTCCGTATGTTAATTGTTGATCTCGAAACCGTGATATTGTGCTTTTGAGTGGTTATGCCACCATTTCTGTGATGTCTCAAATCTTTTCTGAGCATTTACAGCCGTTATGCTGTCCGAGTCATTCCAGGTTTCTAAATAGTCTGATGCATTTGCAAAATCCTTTCCCTCTGGTTTCGATGTTCCTTTATGCCAGCTCAATCACACTAATTGTTGAGTTGAGGTATTCTATTGCCTTGACATTATGTTGGAGCTAGTATTATGACCCTAGGTGTCTTAGGGGATCATCTAGTAATTTAGCCATGATTTGTGTTCCCAGTGTGATGATTCTGGCCATCATTCTCGAAAGCATCCCGTGATGCTACTTAGTAGTAGGTATTCTATTTCTGGGTTTTGAACCCGAGATTCACCCTACTTGCTTCATGTTGATAGTTTTGCTCGTTCCTTTAGGTTATTAGTAACCTTTGCATTAGTCCTTGATGTTTGTGGTATTCCTTTCTTCCAAATACTATGAACCGCTTATGGCAGAAGTTCCTTGTTGAACTGAAATATCACAACAGGATTATTTTTGATGAGTTCTCCATGCTATATTGTGACTCTGCCTGTCCTACCTCTCTGCATGGTTTATCCGGAAGAATTATGTTGAACTCCGCTCGACATACTAATCTATGCATCCACAACTCAGAAAGTTATATGTTCCTCGAGTTGTTCCTCCTTAGTTGTATTCTGACCCTCGTCTGTCAATTGATAATCAAGAGTATGCGTGCATTCGTTTATCGATGCCTATTACTCTTGTGGTCCGTCAAGCCATTCTGTCCTGAATGACTAGGAGAAACAAACTCCAGTACCTCATCCATATCTAGGATTGGGTCAAAGCAGTTGTATTCCGCAGACCAAATGCCAATCCAGCTTTTGGTTTTGTTCTACCTTGGAGTATTACCCCCTTTATGTCAGAATTGTCATGAGAACTACACCAACTCTCATGAATTTTGACGTAGTGATACTTCTCACCATCATTAGTCATTCCTCGGTCTTCATGTTGATGCAACCGGAATACCGACAAATGAATTGTGATGTGTGAAATCAATACTCGTAGCAACCTCGTTGCTTGGTAGTTAAAGGACAATAATTTCATTCTTAGCGTGTTGGTTTTTGAATCATCCTTCTAAGATTGATCCTGCTACCTAGTCCTTATTTTGGTGCACCCTTCGATTAATGAGTTAGGATCTTGTCAAGTCCTCACCCATTTGATCATATCGTCTTGCCCTGAAAAGCAATATTGTTCTCGAGCTTAGTAACATATCGGTGGTTCGTGATTTCCGAAGATCTTCTCGGAAGTATTACCAGGTTGTCACCTGACTGCTATGTTGAGCTCGTGATCAAGTTGGTTTCTTGTGAACCACCTTCTCTCCAAGAATCTGTGTTAGATATCCCTGAGCTAGTTGGTTAAGCTAGACAACAACTTGGAGGGTTGGAAGATAAAAGCTTGTCTGACTTAGTTTGTTCCAAAGGGATATTCTTGTGTAGTGTGTGTTGAAGAAAGATGATATCTTCATCGGTTGGTCCCTATGATCAGTTGCTGGACCTATCATTTTTATCTAACCTTTGATTGGAGTATGGGCTATCATCCAATCAGACCAGAACCAACAATATTCGTAATGTTGTCTTACCCGTGGTTGATCCCTCGAGCATACACCATTATATCTTTGGGTCTGACCAATGCTATCACCGTGTTCACACGATGGTGGAAGTCCAGTGATATGGAAATTCCGATGAGTTGTTGTTGAGCCCATTGACAACATCCTTATCTCCTCCATGATGTTGTTGAACATTAAGTTAGTGTTGGAAACTTTTGAAAGCATTTTCTTCATGCTAGCTCATGAAGTACTTGTTTGATGAAAGGAGTGGCTTCCTTTGATTCACGTGCATTTCGATGTAAGTTGCCGTCGTGAATTCGAGAAAGTTTGTTTTTGCTCCTTTGGAATCATCCCAAGTCGGTCATGCACGTGCGAAGAATTCTGTGGTCTGTTAGACTGATCATCTTCATTTCATATGTGTATGCTAGCACACCAAGCCACTGACTGATTTGTTCTAGGAGAAGGAGTTCTTTTTAAGAGCTAACCCGGGCTTAATCAAGAACTTTGATATCCTCGATGATGGTTCCCAACCAGAACTCGGTAGTGTTTTATTGTAAGACTACCATGTGGGCATGCTTGTCTGGAACAACGTGTTCACATGTTTGTAGCAGAACCAGCTCATGTTTTGGAGCTTGCTATCGTAGTTCATTTCCTGAGAATCTCGCAACGACATCTCGTCGATTTGTGTTGCAAACTTTCATTTTTCTTCCTAGACTCGATGAGTCTGGAATATCCTGACACCAACCAGATCTGAGTCTCAGGCAGATATGATGGTTGGAACATTTCCCAAGAACTATAATATTGGTCCCTCGATAACCGGTAAAGTGGATGTCGTGGCCAACACACCCAGCCGGAAGACCTATCATTGTAGTATCTTGTTTGAGGAAGTTGGCCACCTCCCCATAAGGATTTCGTAGGATTTACCTCCGTAACTGTTCCTTATGGATTCTATAGCTCCCGAAGTCCGACCTTTACTTGATGTTCTAGTTATCAAACCATATCTATGGGTGGATTACGCTAGCACATCAAGGAGAACATTAGAAGCGGAGTGCTAAATGTCTCTCGGTCGGTCATCCAGATTTTGTTTCCTTGGCCTCGCTAAGGTGAAATCTGAGAAGGTGTTATCTTCCTCTGCATCTGCATCATCCATCACCATTCATCATGGTAGCAAGTTGTGTTGCCAGGATCCTTGACACGGATGTTGGTAAAACCTTGATGATTATGGAAATACTCAAGTTCTTGAGAGCACGCACAAGCGCTAGGTGTTATCATCGGCACTAACTGGGTTTGCTCTCAGTTTCCTCGGCAATGCTATGATCCTTTCAAACAGTGAATTCACTCTCTATGGTTGGGTCCTTCCCCAGTTACCAGAATCATTCCCAGCATTTGCATTTTGTTCCCAGCTTGCACCGCCAATGTGCCATTCTACCATGGGTCTCTTCCATTTCCGGTGGTAAGCAAATTCATCCATTATGTTGTCTTCAACAAGGTAATCCACATCATCCAAGTCCAAGTATGCCATTCTACCGACCCCGCCCATCGATTGCTGTGATTTGCCTTCGGCTGATATAGAGAGTCTCAATGATCTCTATATCAAAGGTAATTCTTTTTGCCACTTAAGGAAATAATCTACGAATCACCCTTCTCCAGGATGTTTCGTCGTGGTATCATGGCAATTCAACTCCTCGCTACGTTGACAACCGATCGCCACCTTCTTAAGCGTGAAATTGTTGTCTACCTAGTGAACCTTCGTCATCTACTCCACTCCATTCACATGGATGTATGTTTAGTGTCTCAGCTCGAGAGAGGTTGCTATGTCTCATTCCGTGAGTTAATCCTGAGTTGTTCGATCTTCGAAAAGATCAGTCCTTCTAGAGTCCCCTTCCCCTCTCGTTGTCATGTTAGTTGGAGTTCTCAGAGGAAGACGTCGAGACAAAGATGGTGATCGAAACAACGTTCCTATGAAATGCAACCTGGATCGTGAAGATTATACTAGTTTACGTTTCCCCTTCATCTTACCCTACGCTTGAATCTCGAGACGAGATTCTTGTTTAGTGGGGGTGAGTTGTCACATCCTTAGCTTCTGGTGCTGCCTGGTGTGTGCATCGTGTTTAAATTCAAATGAAATTTGAATTAAGGAATTTTCAAAAGCCTCAGGAAACCTCTAAAAATATTCGTAATGTTGTCTTACCCGTGGTTGATCCCTCGAGCATACACCATTATATCTTTGGGTCTGACCAATGCTATCACCGTGTTCACACGATGGTGGAAGTCCAGTGATATGGAAATTCCGATGAGTTGTTGTTGAGCCCATTGACAACATCCTTATCTCCTCCATGATGTTGTTGAACATTAAGTTAGTGTTGGAAACTTTTGAAAGCATTTTCTTCATGCTAGCTCATGAAGTACTTGTTTGATGAAAGGAGTGGCTTCCTTTGATTCACGTGCATTTCGATGTAAGTTGCCGTCGTGAATTCGAGAAAGTTTGTTTTTGCTCCTTTGGAATCATCCCAAGTCGGTCATGCACGTGCGAAGAATTCTGTGGTCTGTTAGACTGATCATCTTCATTTCATATGTGTATGCTAGCACACCAAGCCACTGACTGATTTGTTCTAGGAGAAGGAGTTCTTTTTAAGAGCTAACCCGGGCTTAATCAAGAACTTTGATATCCTCGATGATGGTTCCCAACCAGAACTCGGTAGTGTTTTATTGTAAGACTACCATGTGGGCATGCTTGTCTGGAACAACGTGTTCACATGTTTGTAGCAGAACCAGCTCATGTTTTGGAGCTTGCTATCGTAGTTCATTTCCTGAGAATCTCGCAACGACATCTCGTCGATTTGTGTTGCAAACTTTCATTTTTCTTCCTAGACTCGATGAGTCTGGAATATCCTGACACCAACCAGATCTGAGTCTCAGGCAGATATGATGGTTGGAACATTTCCCAAGAACTATAATATTGGTCCCTCGATAACCGGTAAAGTGGATGTCGTGGCCAACACACCCAGCCGGAAGACCTATCATTGTAGTATCTTGTTTGAGGAAGTTGGCCACCTCCCCATAAGGATTTCGTAGGATTTACCTCCGTAACTGTTCCTTATGGATTCTATAGCTCCCGAAGTCCGACCTTTACTTGATGTTCTAGTTATCAAACCATATCTATGGGTGGATTACGCTAGCACATCAAGGAGAACATTAGAAGCGGAGTGCTAAATGTCTCTCGGTCGGTCATCCAGATTTTGTTTCCTTGGCCTCGCTAAGGTGAAATCTGAGAAGGTGTTATCTTCCTCTGCATCTGCATCATCCATCATCATTCATCATGGTAGCAAGTTGTGTTGCCAGGATCCTTGACACGGATGTTGGTAAAACCTTGATGATTATGGAAATACTCAAGTTCTTGAGAGCACGCACAAGCGCTAGGTGTTATCATCGGCACTAACTGGGTTTGCTCTCAGTTTCCTCGGCAATGCTATGATCCTTTCAAACAGTGAATTCACTCTCTATGGTTGGGTCCTTCCCCAGTTACCAGAATCATTCCCAGCATTTGCATTTTGTTCCCAGCTTGCACCGCCAATGTGCCATTCTACCATGGGTCTCTTCCATTTCCGGTGGTAAGCAAATTCATCCATTATGTTGTCTTCAACAAGGTAATCCACATCATCCAAGTCCAAGTATGCCATTCTACCGACCCCGCCCATCGATTGCTGTGATTTGCCTTCGGCTGATATAGAGAGTCTCAATGATCTCTATATCAAAGGTAATTCTTTTTGCCACTTAAGGAAATAATCTACGAATCACCCTTCTCCATGATGTTTCGTCGTGGTATCATGGCAATTCAACTCCTCGCTACGTTGACAACCGATCGCCACCTTCTTAAGCGTGAAATTGTTGTCTACCTAGTGAACCTTCGTCATCTACTCCACTCCATTCACATGGATGTATGTTTAGTGTCTCAGCTCGAGAGAGGTTGCTATGTCTCATTCCGTGAGTTAATCCTGAGTTGTTCGATCTTCGAAAAGATCAGTCCTTCTAGAGTCCCCTTCCCCTCTCGTTGTCATGTTAGTTGGAGTTCTCAGAGGAAGACGTCGAGACAAAGATGGTGATCGAAACAACGTTCCTATGAAATGCAACCTGGATCGTGAAGATTATACTAGTTTACGTTTCCCCTTCATCTTACCCTACGCTTGAATCTCGAGACGAGATTCTTGTTTAGTGGGGGTGAGTTGTCACATCCCTAGCTTCTGGTGCTGCCTGGTGTGTGCATCGTGTTTAAATTCAAATGAAATTTGAATTAAGGAATTTTCAAAAGCCTCAGGAAACCTCTAAAAATAACCAACAATTAAATCTTCTCAAATGTGTCCAAGAAAATGTTCCTGTTATTCCATGGAAATATTGGTAAGAGGTAAAATTTCAACCAATATTTTTGGAGTCACAGAGATAATTATTTTGGCCATTTGAATTAATCCAATAACTATTTGCTTTGGATTTATATTTAATATATATTAAATATGACTCCAATAATTCTGGAAGTTTGTGAGTGGCTTTGTATATATTTTAGCAAGCCACATAAAAATCTACAGAATTTATTTAAATGATTTAGTTGCTAAACTAAATCAAAACAAACTACAGAAAATAGAAAACAGAGGCAAAATAGGAAAAACAGAGAGAGGGAGAGAAACATTACCTGGCGCTCACCTGGTAGCCACCTGGCCCAGCAGCACGGCCCAGCCCGCCACCGCTACCCCCCCTGTCGCCTTCCTCCCCTCGCACCGAAGCAGCTGCGTGCCTGACGCTCGCCGCGCCACCTCCAGGCTGCCTGCCTGTGCCCCGACTCCTCTGAAGACGCCACGCAGCCGCCCGGAGCCGTCCAGCCCTTCCTCTCTTCCCTGGAGCTCTCTCCCCTTCCCTGGCTCTCTCTCCCTCGCTGTTCCGCACCTCACCGGACCGCGCCGACGCTACCGACGAGCACCACCGCGGCTATCGCCTCCCCCTCGTCCTCTCGAGCGGTCCAGGAGCTCCGCCATGACCTGCTCTTCATCTTCGCTGAGACAAACGACGCCGGAGCGCCCCGCAGCGCCGTCATCGTTGTTGCCTTCGTCCCCTGCACCGACAGCCGTCGTCGTAGATTCGCAGCAACCCGACCGCCCCCGACCTCGCCGACGACGCCATCGGACGCGCTGTGAGCACCCGCATCGTCTCCCCCTTCTCCCCTGGTCGCGCCCGCTCTCTACGCTGTAGCCCCGCCATGGCCGAACCTTCGCCGCCGCCGCACTCGTCGCCGGTGATGCTTCGGTGACCATTTGGTCCCGGGCATGCGCCCAACGCGCTCCCCGCATCGCGTAGAGCCTCCGTGGCACTTCGCCGCGCTTGTTTGCGCACCGCAGCCCCATCCCCATTTGCACCTGAGCTTCGGCCGCCGCCGAGCTCGTCGCCGGCACCACTCCGGCCACTTCCCGGCCGCGCCACCACCACAGTTGGATGCGGACGAGCGTCCGCATCCCGAAGCTGTGCTCCGCGCGCCAAACCGAGCCCTGTGGGCAAAACCCGAGGCTCGCCACCGCGGCTGGCCTCGCCGGCGTCAAGCCGCCGGTGGGTTTGACCCACGTTGACCACGGCGGGACCCCCCCCTGTGTCCATGACAGGTGGGGCCGGCCTATTAATTAGGTTAGGATTAGTGTTAACTAAAAATTAGTTAGACTAATTACACTGACATGCGGGCCCTGCCCGGCTAACCAAGCTAGTTAGGGTTAATTTTAATTAGTTTAGTTAGTCCAGACACTGACATGCAGGGCCCACAGGTCAGTTTGCCCTGGACGACGCCCGTTGACCTGCTGACGTCATGCCAACGTCATGCTGATGCAATAATTACTTTCTGGAATTTAAATAAATCTTAAATGATTTAATATTTTCAGAAAATGCCCTAAACTTCAATAAATCATAGAAATTCAACCGTAACTCCAAATTAAATAATTTATATATGAAAAATTATCAGAAAAATTCAAGGAATCCATCTGTACCATTTTCATGCATGTTAGAACAACTTATAGCTGCTGTTTAGCACAAATCAATTAAATGGCATTTGAATAATCACATATGGAGTTTAAATTTGAATCTTGGATTCAAACCAACTTCATTTAATCTGGTTTTAGATGCATTAGCCCAAAACACATTCATTTTGCCATGTCATGATCATGCATCATATTGTGCATTGCATTGATTGTGTTCCCTTCTGTGTTGCCGGTATTTGTCCCCTCTCGATAGACGTGATACCGATGATGTGATCGTTGACACTGATGAAGACTCAATGTTATCTTCAGAAGTGCCAGGCAAGCAAAACCCCCTTGTTCATTCCGATAAAATCCCACTCTCTCGCTCCTGCTCTCTATTACTGCATTAGGACAACAACGACATATTTGATACTTGCTGCGGTAGCTGAACCCCTTTATCCTTTGCATGACCCGTCATTGCCACAGTAAATAGATGAAACCCACTAGCATGAGTAGGAGTTGTTTGAGCCCTGATGTGCCTACTCATTCATGCTTGTTGTCATGCCTGCTACTGCTTAGAGTTGAGTCAGGTCTGATTCATCGGGGATGAATCAGAGGTGTGCGAACATGTCCTACGGTGTGTGAGTTAAGCATGTGAACACGATTTGGTAAAGGTAGCGGTGAGAGGCCATGTAGGAGTACATGGTGGGTTGTCTCATTGCAGCCGTCCTCAGGAACTGAGTTCTGTGTTTGTGATCCATGACCAGTTACTACCACACATTGGGTTCCGGTAACTCGACCCCTCTCGACTTATTAATCAACATGATCTCTGTCCAGGAGTTGCAACTAGTTTCTGGTGTTTGTAGGTAGTGTTAGTAGTCTACCAAGTGGCACCCGGTACAGGTGGGCTTGGGACAGACTAGGCACAGTGGCACGGTGTACCAAGTGGCACCCGGATGGTGGGCTTGGGAACCCTGCTCACATCGTTTGGGGCCGTGAGCGACACCCCGGCCGGATCTCCTTGCGGATGGAACCCGAATAGGCGATAAACCTGGACGAGAGACTTGTTCGGTTAGTCAGGTCGTGGCCGACTCCCTCACCCGGCTTCCGCTTGAAGGTTGCCGAGGTACATGACGTGTACAGGGCGATAAGTGGCGAGAGCGTGTGTGAAGAAGTACACCCCTGCAGGGTTATCATTATCTATTCGAATAGCCGGATTCCTCGGATATGGAAACTTGGACCCCATTGCATAGTTCATAGACAAGTGAAAGTGGATACTCTAAAATACGCAAGATAAGCGTGAGTGCTATGGATGGCGTTCTCGTAGGGAGACGGGAGCGGATCCACAGTGGTGTATTGATATGGTGAATATGTGGACTCGTGTGCGCCACCTCAAAAGAGTTACATTGCAGTCGTAGTTAGGATAGCCACCGAGTCAAAGATGGCTTGCTGCAGTTAAACCCCACCACCCCTTTGTTGATAATGATGCATATGTAGTTAGTTCTGATGTAAGTCTTGCTGGGTACATTTGTACTCACGTTTGCCTATTTTATGTTTTTGCAGAGAGACTTCGGTCTCGCTAGTAGTTCCGCGTGGACTTCGACGTTTAGCTTGTTACCTCAGCTACGATCTTGTGCCCTCGGCAGGATCTGGTAGATAGTCAGGCTTCTCAGCCTTTTTCATTTATAGTTGTCTGTACTCAGACATGTTAAGCTTCCGCATGTGTTTTGACTTGTATGCTCTGAGTGTTGGGTCATGACACCCATGTTTGTAATATCTCGCTCCTCGGAGCCTATTGATTAATTACTTGAGTCATAGAGTCATGTTGTGATGCTATGCTGTATTTGCACATATCGAGCATATTGTGTGTATGTTATTGAAATGCTTGGTATGTGTGGGATCTGACTATCTAGTTGTTTATCTTTAGTAGCCTCTCTTACCGGGAAATGTCTCCTAGTGTTTCCACCGAGCCATGGTAGCTTGCTACTGCTCCGGAACACTTAGGCTGGCCGGCATGTGTCCTTCTTCATTCCTGTGTCTGTCCCTTCGGGGAAATGTCACGCGATGAATACCGGAGTCCTGTTAGCCCGCTACAGCCCGGTTCACCGGAGTCCTGCTAGCCCAGTGCTACAGCCTGGATTCACTCGCTGATGACCGACACGTTCGATGCTGGGTCATGGATGCCTGTCCCTGTAAGTCTGTGCCACTTTGGGTTTACGACTAGCCATGTCAGCCCGGGCTCCTTATCATATGGATGCTAGCGACACTGTCATATACGTGTGCCAAAAGGCACAAACGGTCCCGGGCTAAGGTAAGGCGACACCCGTGGGAATACCGTGCGTGAGGCCGCAAAGTGATATGAGGTGTTACATGCTAGATCGATGTGGCATTGAGTCGGGGTCCTGACATGATTCTTCAGATGAAGAAATTGTGGGGATGATGAAGAATATGCCCTTCAACATCATGCATGGTATTCCTATCAATTACCATGATTTCTTCATGAGGACTCTTGCGAATGTTGCACTTTCACCATTTGAGCTAAAGCCTTACGCACCATGGATAATGAGATTCCTCAGATCAAGGACTTCACTCAACTATAAGGCTGACAATCTTAACTATGGCAGCTACTTGCCCCCAATTGATGTCCTCAAGCGGACCATTTCCTCATCCGATGAGAAGGGCAAGTCACCTGCTGTGATCGATGAAGGCATTCATCCATTGGATTGTCAGTTCCGCAAAGCTGCATCTTATTCTACCAATGATGACTCTGCCACACATGATTCTGCTGCCAATGCTCCAAAGTCAAGTCCTCAAGATACTCCTCCTCGTGTGATGACGGGCCGTGTATTGCTCATTACTCTTCACCAGAAGGTCAATCGGAATCACATATGGGTTAAGCATCAGTTTGGCTCTATTCTTCACAACATGACCTCTATGCATAATGCAGTGAAGACAAAACACTACTACCTCCATGAAGTGTTTGATCACACCTGGGCAATTCTGTCTCATCTATATGGCGAAGAAGATCTGAAGCAAATGGGCTTCAAGGAAGACTTTGACTGGTTTGCACCTCCACCGAAGAAATTCAAGAAGGTCAAGGTTCCTTCTCTAGTGGCCAGCTCATATTCTTCATCACGCGCCACGGACGAGAATGGAGGTTTGGACGACATTGCAGCAGGCCCTACGACGACTCAAGACCCTGACAACGCTGGTGCTCCTCCATCATCATGAAATTCTTTAGGGGCGTTAGTCCTTGTCGGATTTCATGTTCCGGCAGACCCTCTAGGTTCGAACAGTGGGGTGCGCGTGGAGATCTCGCCCTCTACCTACCTGCACCTTGCCGCCTCGCTAGGATCTAAGCTATGAAAGGAACAACACAAGAGACGCAGGTTTTATACTAGTTCGGGCCACCATTGTGGTGTAATACCCTACTCTAGTTTGTGGTGTGGTGGATTGCCTCTTGGGCTGATGATGAACAATACAAGGAAGAACAGCCTCGCGAGGGTCTGTTCGTGGCTAGTGGATGAACTGCTAGGGGGAGTTCAGTCGCTCTTCCTGCTGGTTTTTTGATGATGATCCTCCTCTCTACCTTGTGGGTGGCTAGTCCTATTTATAGGCAAAGGCCCTGGGCCTCTTCCCAAATATTGAGCGGGAAGGGCGCCAACAATTGTCCATTTTGAAGGGGAACATCTAGTACACTTATCCTGACTAAAGTTGGTCCTCGTCCGTCAAAGGCTCTGGTGGTGACGCCGGCTTGGGCTCCACAATAAATTCCTTCCTGCCGTTGCGACGGTCTTGGTCTTGTTGCACCGAAACGGATGCCTTTGCTTGATGCTCTCGCCTGTGCTCGCTCCCTTTGCACCAAAGAGGAAGGGAGGACACTGCGCGAGCTGGCGCCCACCTGGCGCCCTTGGTCGTCATGGCTTGCGTCATGGGCACCTCGTGAGGTACCCCGCCTTGATCTCTCCGCCTCCTTGCGAGCCAGCCTGACGAGGCCGTGCCTGAGGAAGCTCCCTATCGTCCACCCTACGAGGCTTGGCCCCTCGCGACAGTCTTGAGCTCGTGTTGATGAAGATGGGCCGTGCTGGGCCACCCCTCGAGCCACACCACAGGCCGTAGGCAGGCCAATCTGGGGACCCCCGTTCCCAGAATGCCGAAAGTAGCCCCCGGGCCCAAGGCGCGCCCGGACTTGGCTGAGCAGAGAAGCGAAGGGGCAAGTGGAAGCGCCACAGGCCTAACAGCCTGCGGCCTTGGGTGCCGCGTGGCGGTTGATTGGACGTGGGCGGCTCCGCTCCCCCATGATGCCTCGGCAACTGCATGAACTGGAAAGTCCCTGCATGCAAAGCGGGTCATGATTACCTGCGATCGTGGAGGCCGGCGGTTGGCCTCCACCGGCTATAAGTATGGAATGGCGCGTGCCCTTCCAGTCCATCTCTTCTTGCTTCTCCTTCTTCTCCGTCCTTGCTCCACCTCGCCGCAATGGCTCCGATCCGCCGGTTCTCCGCGGAAGAGAAAGGAAAGGCGCCCCGAGAGGGTCCCCACCCGCTTCCGCTGAAGAAACGGCTAGCCCTATGCTGTCGACGTGAGGGCGCCCGGCAGGAGGTGTCGAGGCCTTGGTGCGAGTGGCCGCCGCCATGGTTCCCGCTGCCCTTGTACGCCCACCTTGAGGGCCCTGCAGGAGTTGCTATCGAGCGCCATGGACGACGCCGCCGTCGGCGCAGGCGGGTCACGGCGGTGCGCGTTGTCTCTCCTGGAGTTCACGCCGACGGCTTCTCCTGAGAGTTTGTGCTCCACGCCGCCATGCCTCCTCAGTCTTGGATTTGCCTTCCTCCCTTCTTCGCCTTCGTGATGCCGCAGGGAGGACACTGGGAGCTCTGGTTGCAGCACGCCAGCTGCAATACTCGCGCGACTAAAGCGGAGGTCGCGGTCGTCGCCTCGGGCAAAGTCTTCATGACTCAAGGCTGGGGCGAGATCGCCCGGGTCTGCAGGACGAGGGGTGCCCTCACGATCCACCTAGAGTACGACGGCGCTTCCATGATGCTCTTCAAGGTCTTCGACGCGGACGGACGCCGGCTGGAGTGCTGCCCTGAGAGAGGTGGTCGGGGCCCTACCACGGTGAGGACCAGGCTCACCGTCCGCTCCCTCACCGGCTCCTCGGGCGGTGATGGCGCCGGCGGATCCAACAACTCCGCCGAGCTCTTCGCGACTCCGGAGACGAGCGACGACAGCTACGAGTCCCCGAGCCTGCGCCGCTCTCGGAGCAGGACGGGCTCGTTAGGCCGCCGACGCCTCTGATCTGGATGAGGTTGGCACCGATGCATGACAGCCCACTATTAATGATGGCGTCTCTTGCGAAGGCACGTGTAGTTAGCGTTCTCTAGGACCTGTTCCCTCTGTTCCCTGCGAGGAATCGGAAAGCGCGCCCCGTGGGGGCTTGTAAGATGCGTGTGGTTCTGTTTGTTAATATAGTCCTTGCCGTGAAGTAGTGCGAGATGCTTATTCCGTCTTAGCTTAGTTCTTCCTTTCGAACCTCACGAGGTCTTGGTGCTCTGCGCCGACAAGTCCCGGTCCCAAGGCAGGCTTCCGCTGTTGCTGGTATGCCAGGTCGCGATGCCGTGGTCAAGGCTAGGAGGTGAGCGGCCCGGGGTCCAGTAAGAGCCCCTGAGTCGCGATGCTCAGGAGGTCCCCTTTAGCGCTTAAGTAGCCATCGTTCAATGAGAAAGGAGCGCGACGTTGCTAACACGGGATTGCATTGGATGCGGGGACGAGGCAACGATAGCTAGTGCTTCCGGAGGGTGATTTATCTCGAGAGTCAGGAACTGCTTCCTGGTGCGGCGCTAAGTCCGTGCATCGGCCGGCGAGGGGTTGCCCGGCGAGGTCCCCGTGTGCCTCTTCCCTCTCGCCTTTGCTCCCATTTATGCTCTACATCCTCGGGTCCTAGCCCTCGAGTGGGTCTGAGCCGTCGCTGGTATGCCAGGTCGCGATGCCGTGGACAACGCCAGAGGGTGAGGGCTGGAGAGCTAGTAGGAGCCCATGAGTCGTGATGCTCAGGTACCCCCCTTTAAAGTGCAAGCGGTTCGCGCGGACGAGGGTGAAGAAGTCGCCGTGAGGGCCTCGCCTGGCGCTGCTCCTTGAAGGGATCCTGCAGGCCCACCACAAGAAGAACAAGAGTCCGCTATGGCAAGCGGCGGTCAGCCGTTGGTTGCTTTGGAGAGGTGACAAGGCACTGAAGGCCTGACGAGGTGGCACTGTGCGGGGCTGCCGTGGCCAGAGCTCAGCCATTCAGGTTTTCCAGCGTTGCAGGGACGGACCCATCCGCAAGCTCGTGCGTTGGGGAGCAGCTCCATCGGTCGGTGTCAGTTGAGCGGGCAACTAGGTCAAGCACGTTAATCACGAAGAAGCGAGTTCATTTAGAGAGATGCAGGGAAGGCAGACATCGTTGGGTCTGGCCCGAGTGACTTGGGGATGATGCAGCCCGAGGGGCGCCCCCAACAAAGTAAACTAGGAACATAAAGTAAAAAGTGGATACATGTCGCAGGGACGGACCCACGCGGCCTGGGAATAATGCATCCCTGGGGGCGCTCCCAGCTGGAAATGAAACTTGAAGGATGTCACCTGATAACGTTGAAGACGAAGGGGTGTTGAAGTAGCAGACGTCTTGGGCTGCGGAAGCTGATCTTCACGATCCCCCAGGCCCAGGAGCCTTAGGAGGTTCCGGAGGCGCTGGTGGCTCCTCGTGGGCCATCTCCATCTCCGCCAGGGCTTCGGAATGCCTGGCCTCCTGAGCCTCCAGGATGCTCCTCATGAGGCGTTGGTACGTGGCGGCCGCGTTCGGCAAGCCGTAGGGCATGTGAACGTAGCTGTGGGGTGGGCCTTCGCAGCTCCTCGCGCGGGAGGGCTAGAAGTGCTCTGGAGAGGCGGCTCGGTTGAGCCCTGGGATGTCGATGCAGACGCGCGGCCCACCATCCTCGCCTGCATGGGGAGCTGCGGCGGGTAAGCGGCGGCTAACACTCATGACTCTTGACTCCTACAACTCCTGCGTGATCGGACTGATGAACTTCTGAGGGTTTGGCCCTCCTTGCCTTGCTTCTTCCTGAGGGAAACGTGCTTTGAAACACGCCTCCAAGTGGTGCCCAAGCGCCTCCCTCGTGACCTTAGCAAGGTCGGTGGCCCTCCAGGAGGGAGCCCCCGAGCCTTGCTTGAGGAGGGCGCCGGGCACGCCTTCCTATGTGACATAAGGGGGTGCCCCCTGAGCAGGCACAGACCCTGAGGGGCCTGCCTCCTGAGGGGTCGGGCCTAGCGATGTCTTCTTCTTCTTGGGAGCGGTCTCAGGGAGCCTCCCGCTCCCGCGATCTGGGTCTTCAAGTGATGTGGCCTGAAAAGCTCGCTCTAGGGAGCACACTGCGTCTCTTTCTTCACAAGGCACCGTGATGACTCCACCGCTTCCTGGAATCTTGAGGACGTTGTAGCCGTGATGAGTCACGACCATGAACTTGGCGAGAGCTGGGTACCCGAGGATGGCGTTGTATGGCAGGCGAATGTGGGCGATGTTGAAGTCGATGAGCTCGGTGTGGTAGTTGTTGCGCGCCCCGAAGGTGACAGGGAGGCGGACCTTCCCAATCAGAACCATGGAGCCATCGGTGACTCCGGAGAAAGGCTTGGTTGGCTGAAGCTGATTGTAAGGCACTTGGAGATTGTTGAATGTCTCTGCGGATAGGATGTTGAGCCCTGCCCCGCCGTCGATGAGGGTCCTGGTGACTTGCACGTTGCTGATGACTGGGGAGCAAAGCATCAGGAGGACTCTGGCTGTGGCCGCGCACTTGAGCTGATCCACTGAGCTAAACGTGATGGCGCACGCCGACCACCTAAGGGGCCGCACGTGGCTTCGAGCTTGGGGAGGACTGCATTCACTTCGCGGGTGAACTACTTGAAGATGCGTTGAGAGGCTGGGGCTTGATCTCCGCCCAGGATGCAGGCGATCGCGCGCGGCTCCCGGAAGCCCCCAGCCCCCTCATCCCTATGATGGTCCTCGTTTCTCCTTGGCTGCGGCGGCAGTGGAGGGAGGCCCGCGTTTCCTAGCGGACGATCCTCGCGAGGGTGATCCCTCCAGTTTCCCTCGCGAGGCTGCCCCTGCCAGCGATCCTCGCAAGGTCGGTCGCGCCACCCTTGGCGAGGGCCTGGGTCTTCCCAGCGTCCTATGTTACTTCCTCCTCCTTGGACGTAGCCTCGATCGTTGCGGTCGGGGCATCGGCCGATCCGCCCTTCTCGCACGGCTTGGAGCTCATGACATTCGTTGGTGTTGTGGGTGTGGAGGTCATGGTACACACAGTACCGGCTGCCTTTGAAAGACTCGGGCTAATCTCCGCCCCGCTTGGTGTCTGGTTCTGCCACGAGCACGGCAGCCCCCTTGTGCTTCACGTCCTTGTCCTTGGACTTCTTCTCTTCTGGGTCTGCGGCTAGCAGCTCGAGGAGGGAAAGGCTCCCTTCCTCAGCCCTGGCGCACTTGGTTGCCAAGTTGAACAGCTCCAAGGAAGTGCACAGATCTTCATGCGTCCCCAGCTCCTCCTTCATCTTGACGTCACGCACACCATCGGAGAACGCTGAGATGATGGCCTCCTCGGTCACCTTGGGAATCTTGAGGCGTGCGTTGTTGAAGCGCTGGATGTACTTGTGCAGGGTCTCCCCTGGTTGCTGCTTGATGCGGCGCATGTCGCTCACGGCAGGTGGCCGGTCGCGAGTACCTTGGAAGTTGGTGATGAAGCGGGTGCACAGGAGATCATGCCAGGAGCCAGGTTCAGCAGCCAGGTGCGGGCCCCGTCCTTGAGTGCCATGGGAAACCAGTTCGCCATGACCTTCTCGTCCCCGTTGGCGGCTTCGATGCCCAGCTCATAGAGCTGGAGGAACTCCGCAGGGTCGGCCGTGCCGTCGTAGCGAGGAGGCAGGTCTGGCTTGAACTTGCCGGGTCACGCGACGCTATGCAGCTCGCTGGTGAAGGCGTGGCAGCCTGCTGTGGCCACAGGAGGCCTTTGGTGACGAAGAGCTTGGTCTTGCGGGTCCCCATGTGCTGCGGCTGGGAGCAGTGCTGGGTCTTGGCATGCTGGAACAGGAGCGTGGTTGCGACGGGCCAGAGCAGGGAGCACTCAGGCAACTTCTTGGGGACAAGGGACCTCTTGGCAACTCTGCTCTCGCCGCACTGGCGCCGGACGGAGTGGGTTCCGCCCAGGGGCCACGCGCCTTGGGGCCAGGGCGCCTTCTTGAGGGGGAGGCGGCTGAGGCGCCCCCGGAGCTTCATTGCCCGCGCAGGGCGGGGCGCGGTGCAGCGAGATGGACGGCGTGGGGGAACTCCCTGCGGCGCGGACGAGCTCGGCGACGCGGTCGAGCCACTCTTCGTAGACGTCGTTGACTGGGCGGTAGCGCAGGAGCTCGTTTGCCGCGATGAGCACAGCTCGAGCCTCCATGGGCGCGTGGAGTGCGCGGGATGAAGAACCAGCTGGGGTGACCGAGGGAGTAGCAGTGCGGCCGTCTCACCTCACGGACGGATGTTGGGACGATGCTTGCTGCTCATTCCCCGCCGGGCCGGTGGCGGCGTTGACGGCAGGCGACGGGGAACGGCGGGGGCGGCCACCGACGGGGGCCGTCTGGGCAACGCGGGAAGCGAGAGTGGCTCGGCGCTCGACGCGGGCCAGACGAGCGTCTGACATGGATGCGATGGTCGGTGAAGAACAGGGCGGCGGAAGACGAATTCCGGCGCACCCCTACCAGGCACGCCAAATGTCGGATTTCGGGTTCCGGCAGACCTTCTAGGTTCGAACACTGGGGTGCGCGCGGAGATCTCGCCCTCTACCTACCCACACCTTACCGCCTCGCTAGGATCTAAGCTATGAATGGAACAACACAAGAGACACAAGGTTTATACTAGTTCGGGCCACCATTGTGGTGTAATACCCTACTCTAGTTTGTGGTGTGGTGGATTGCCTCTTGGGCTGATGATTAACAATACAAGGAAGAACAGCCTCGCGAGGGTCTGCTCTTGGCTGGTGCGATGAACTACTAGGGGGAGTTCAGTCGCTCTTCCTGCTGGTTTTTTGATGATGATCCTCCTATCTACCTTGTGGGTGGCTAGTCCTATTTATAGGCATAGGCCCTGTGCCTCTTCCCAAATATTGAGCGGGAAGGGCGCCAACAATTGGACATTTTGAAGGGGAACATCTAGTACACTTATCCTGACTTAAGTTGGTCCTCGTCTGTCAAAGGCTCTGGTGGTGACGCCGGCTTGGGCTCCACAATGACTTCCTCCCTGCCATTGCCACGGTCTTGGTCTTGTTGCACCGAAACGAATGTCTTTGCTTGATGCTCTCGCCTGCGCTCGCTCCCTTTGCACCAAAGAGGAAAGGAGGACACTGCGTGAGCTGGCGCCCACCTGGCGCCCCTGGTCATCATGGCTTACGTCATGGGCACCTCGTGAGGTACCCCTCCTTGATCTCTCCGCCTCCTCGCGAGCCAGCCTGACCACGAGGCTCCATGTCGTCAACCCCATGAGGCTTGGCCACTCACGAGGGTCTTGAGATCGTGCTGATGAAGATGGGTCGTGCTGGGCCGCCCCTTGAGCCACGCCGCAGGCCGCAGGCAGGCAAGTCTGGGGACCACCGTTCCCAGAACACCGACAGTCCTCAGTTTCAACCCTTTTGGTCATTCAATGACAAAGGGGAAGAAATTTGATTTAGTCTTCAAGCGGGTCTATATAGGCGTTTTTTTTGCTATGTTTCAACTCTCGTTCTTCTAATGACTTTGCTGGATCGAGTTGTAATCTTAAACTCTATGGTGTCTTGATACTTTTACTTGTTCTTCTGCATGCTTATTCCTCATTAATGTTAATGCACGCATGCTGAATTACATCAGTCACCATATTTCATCATGCATTTCAAATTCATCATATTATATGTCAAATGCGTGTATGAATTACAAGATATAGGGGGAGATATCCATGATTATACTCTTCAAGTGTGCATTGCTTTAAAAGCAAATTCCTCACGATGCACATCTTCAGGGGGAGTTCTTCTATATCTTGCAATCAAATTCCTAAATATCAGTATTTACACTTCACATTATTATCCCCGTTGAAAACATAACCTATATTGTCATCAATCACCAAAAAGGGGGAGATTGTAAGTGCATCTAGTGCCCCTTAGTGATTTTGGTGTATTGAAGACTTATAGGTTAAGGGACTGATGCGTTTGTGAGTGTACACAGGTCTATAAGTCTATGGGGAGTTTGACATTTACAGAGAATGTTGACCCCTAAAAATGAAGTTCTTCGACTAAAGACTTTGTAATTCTGAAGACTTTCTGAAGACTTTGAAAGTGAAGAAATTGGTGTGACCTTGAAGACTTGGTATTCATTCGTGGAACATGAAGCGCGAAGGCTTTTGTTTTCGTAGTTTCATTTTATCTTTCTTGAGTCATAGGAAACACCGTACTATTAAAGGGGGTCGAGGAAATACTAAGGAAAAATTTCCATGTGATGCTCAACTCAAAATCCTACATCTACCAATCCTTTCGAGTGAAGCCATTGGAAATCTCGCACAGTTTAGTCATATTCTTCAGTGACAGTGACGAAGTTCTTCTGATCTCTGAGGAATTTGTTCTAACTGAAGAGTTAGGAACTCGCCAGTGCGGATTGTCTACCAAGTGAGGAACATGATAGACCTAAGGAATTCGAACCTCAAATATTCCGACCGTTGCTGTGCTACGCTCCAGCTGTCCCAAAATATCTACCCACCTAACGGTCATATCAGACAAGGGCATTTATGTCTTATCATGTCGGGCTGCTCCCTAGGCTATAAATAGCCGCCCCCTACAATCACTAGTTGGTTGGCTGCTCCGAGAGAAACTGACACTTGTCATTTGAGAGCAACCGATCCTCCGAGGACTTTGAGTGAAAATCACCAAGTGAAGAAATCCCAAACCCAAACCTACAATACCACAAGTGATTGAGCATCACTGAAGAGATTGATCCTGCGTGGATCTGACGCTTGTTTCCTTTGAAGACTGTGCTTCTTCCAGACGGTTAGGCATCAAGGTCTAGAGCATCCAAGAGGAATTGTGGATCACCGAGTGACCAAGTTTGTGAAGGTTCGGAAGTCACTTGAAGATTTACCACGAGTGATTGGGCGAGGTCTGTGTGACTATAGCTCAAGGAGAATACGGTGAGGACTGTGTGTCCTCGAGTTTAAATACTCAGCCGCTCCAACCAGATATACAACTGAGACAGCAGTTCGAACTGGTCTACCAAATCATTGTCTTCACCGAGCTTACTCGTTCTATTTCCTCAACTCTTTCATTTCCTCATGTTTGTTGTTGTGTGCTCGTTCATATCTATTTGAAGACATTGACTGAAGACTTTCTCAATCTCCTCATCTCTATTTCTTCTGTCTGTCCGTCTTCTTCCCTTGTTATCCTGTCTTTACGCTTTCTGTACTCCTTGCTTGTCTTCATTTCATCATGATGACTATGCTTGTGTTCTGTTATGTTCCTTTCTGAGTACTTATTCCGCTGCAGGTAGTTCTTCCTTTAGGATTTTCCTCACCAGCAAATTCCTCAGTGAAGAATTCATAAAAATCGCCTATTCACCCCCCTCTAGTCGATATAACGCACTTTCAACTCTCACGAAGAGAAGCGGTGCACGCGCACGGTAGTTCTCTCACACCCACTCGCGGGTACACGTAGAAGCGCATTTTTTGGAAGCTGGTACAACAAAATCACTCCACTATGTATATAAGCAGGAGCATTAGCACTTCCTTTACTAGGGTTCCTTTCGTTCACTCTCTCATGCTCTCTAGATCTAAGCTCACGGCTAGTCACAAATCCGGCCGGACAACCTCGACTAGGGTAGGGGTGTAGGTGCATCGTTCACGCTGTCGTTAGCGGCGAGGGAGGAGACCAACGGCTTCCCGCGCGTCCTGATCGGTGGCCGTGCCATTCTCTCCGAGAGAGCGTCAGCTCAGGAGGGCCTCCGACCCCTTCTTCCTCCCTGTGGTATTGTGTCCAAGATGCGGCCTCCCGACTCCGTCTTTGCCACATGCCGAAAACCCTCAGGTATATATTCCTTTGAAACCTGTCTTGCTCTACTACCGCAACTCCCCACTTTGCCACGTGTGGATATTTTTCTACTTCCGTCCTCTGTTCCAAAGCCACCTAGACTTTTACTATTATTAGAGGTAAAGCTAGTTCATACAGTCGAGTCTAAGAGTTGGTTCAAATAGGGAAGAAAGTGGGAAAGCTATTGCATGAATCTAGGACTTGGTTCTAAGAGGAAACTGGGGAAAGTAGTAGATACTGGCTACCCAACCGGTCTCTTGGTTGAAAGGATGAAGAAAGCATGGTGGATGGCAAAGGGTGGGGGAAGTGGAACTATCTCATGGTTGAAAAAGTAAAGAAAGTGACAGGTGTTGGGGGACAACACAAATGAGAATGAGCAGGTCTTGATTTCCTATGCTCACATAGGAAAATGTCTCCGAGGAGATAAAAAATGGGACAAATGCAGACATGCTGCCTGAGTGTTTGCCGCTCTCGGCAACCACATCTGCCTCACCACTTTATGCCCTTGTTGTCCCTACGCCCATATCACTATCGTTAATGTAAAATCACATGAAGCGTTAAGCAATGGTCTAGTGCCATCGATAAATTGAAGCAATACCACCACCATTTTATGAAGTCCTTCCATCTTGCTTTATTTCCCATGAATTGTGTTTTTGCAGTTACACTTAATTCTCACACCGCTAACATTGATTCATCCCAGTGGAACTGCACAAATTTGATTGCAGATTTACTGACCATGTGTTACTCTCATGACAGTAATACTAATGGTATTGTTCTGCATGTTAATCTAGTGGCAGCGTTGAGGTGATGTGATGCTACTTACTTAAGGGCACTTTCATACTGTCAATCTAGTGCCAATTATAACACAATAGATGTTGCTATTAATCATACGCCACTGCAAAAATTTGTCACTGTTTAAATAACCATATTTCATATTTGCACAAACAGGGATGTGTGTCTCCATATTGTTTTGGGATGTCTGTCTCCGTATCGTCTCTATCCGCGTAATCAAAAGCACACACCTCTCTTTTAGTAGAACTGCGCAAAATGAGATGGCTATCCCTCGCTACCGTCGTCTAACCACCCGTCTTTCAGGTATTTCTACACTGGTAGTTACTAGGTAGAATGACCAACGCAATCTAAAAGAAGTTGATTCATATGTTTTACTTCCTGATTGCAGTGTAGGGACGAGCAAAAACAACTGCATCCTAGTCCGGAATGCACTTTCTACTAGTTCATCCATGGACCGAGGACTAGCTGGCACAGCTCCATGGTGATTTTTTCGACAGCTGCGCGGAAAAGAGGCATTGTGGTCTGCTTATTTCTGCAAATAGCGGTTCTTAAATTTACTGGAATGCACAAGAATTTCAGCTGGTCAATACACTGCATGGTTTAGTTCAGCATTCCAGCTGAGACCACAATTATAATTGGTTATTCTAGAATAAAAGAACCTAGCCCTGGATGGTGGCAACAAGAAAAAACCAGAGTGAACTCCAGGAAATTTAAGCCTGTCGGGAGGCCCTATGCTCAGAGAAGCCTTGCTTGTTTTCTCCTGATTTGTAAACCTTCTCACAACTTTGTCTTTTGATGTGAACTAGTATATGTTTGTTATGTTCTACGAATCATTGAGATGTATAAAATTGCTTAAATTATGCTTTTTAATTTTTTTATGAAGCCGAGTTTAATGTGAGTGTTCCACATGAACGCTGGACTAGCGTGTGAACGTGTGGGATTTACATTGTGGCCTGAGTTAACTGCATGAACCACTCTAAGTTTCTTATATGTCAGACAGCATATTGTTGATTGTTAGCTGGTCGATAGCCTAGTGTTCAAGCGAGCTGAGCCAGTGTGCCGTGTTTTGCACAACTGTTACAAGTGGGGTAGCACCAACAGTGTTTACAAGTACTTATGTATACGTCGGTGCACAGTTTTTGAACGAGTACTCTATTTCATCAAAAAACACTGCTCGTATGATAAACCATGACAACTTATGTCTTCCATGCCATATTCATGAAAAACTAGTGAGAACGCATCTGTTTCGGCAACAATTACGATGGTTCTCACATGACTCACGGCCACACAAAAGTAGTAGCAGTTCCCATAGACAAATTCAAACAGAGTACAAGCCCTAGAGGGCTCGATAACAGGAAAGGTTCGAATAATTAGACACAATCCAAACTACTATTAAACACTAGCTGGGGCAACTATTTCATGCCTCGATCTAATTTGGGCTGGACACAAGACGGACCTTGCCATGAACATCATCAAGGAAGTCCTCCAGCAGCTCAATCCTGTGAACCTTCATGAAGACAACCTTGTGGCCTTCCCACTCATAAACTTGTTTGTGGAGGCATGCCACATCATCTTCCTGCGTAAGCTTGACAAGAACAGTATGCCACACAAACGAAGGAGTAGCTTTGAACTTCTTGTGCTTCAATACACCTTGGACAACACTCCTGACAACAGTGAGGCTGGAATACAACTCTTCATTGGTATAAGTGCAAATGGCTTCTAGGATCCAACAGCCTAAGAAATTTCGTTTCCCAGTGCGTATATTCAGGTCATCCGCCTCATAGCGAGTGACATGTACAACCACACAATCCTTGTCTACATCAGGGCTCTAATTGAAATGGAAACAAATTCTGAATTACTTTCCAGTATAAGAAACACAAGTTATTTAAACCACTATGTATAGCATGGCATCGAAGCTAATAAAATTTTGCATTATTCATCACCACATACTTAGATGAGAAACGACAATCGAGATTGGCAAAGAAGAAAATCACCTTGGGCAGCTCAGCGGGTGGGAACACATCCTCGAAGGGGGAAAACTGCTCCTGCAATGCCACGGGGGCTGTAACCTCAAACGGGGCGTGGACCATCGAATTAGTGCTCGTGAGCGTATATGGGGCCAGCTCGGTGGCTGCCTCCATCTTCTAGGAGCTCTCTGTCTCGTGGGGATCAGCCTCCCACGTCTGCTCCAATATCGGCAGATCTTTGCCTGGTTATCCTTGGTCCATCATGAAACTGACGAATACTAGGAGACTACTAAAAGGAAAACACAATTTCAATGACAATGAAACAAAAAAAGAGTGAGGATCGGTTACTGCTTTGCAAAAGTTCTTTTTTTTCTCTGAATGAAAATATACGAACATCACAGATCCACATACCCTCCCATCATTGGGAGAGAAGAATAGTGGCACATGCGAGTGTTTCCTTTCTTGAAGACGGTGAGGGAGAAGGGGATTCAGCAAAGAGTGAAATGATGGTTGCTTCATCCGTCAAACTTAGACTGCAAGAAGGTGGGGTTTTGTGATACGACGACTCGTTACTGCCGCACTATGACCGGGGTGACTCTCCGCCTGCATACTTCCTTCTAATTTGGTGGATGGCATTTGGGCCCGCGCGCTGCATGGCCCGCCTGTCGGTGAACAAAAGTATAACTGCATTCAGTAGAGGGAGACGTTTCAATGACCTAGGAGGATCCAGAAGCGGTATTGTATCGACCATACTAGTAGTAATTGTTTTTCTGGGTAGCTGTAAAGTGTCTCCACTATAATAGTAGTAATTGTTTCTCTGGGACCAAGGCAAAACAGCCCATCCACCCTAGTAAATAGTAAAATCAATTCAAAAGCCCATATATTTACTGAATGAGAGGCGCTACCCACACCCAACACACCGCCCCCAAAAAAACTTGGTGCTCTTCTTCCTCCTCACTCCCACCTACCTCACGTCAAGTTCGCTCCAGTCATACCCCCAAATTCCTCACCTCACTCCTACAGAAAACCCCAGCTCCCCTTCTTCCTCACAACTACAGAAAACCCCTAGCTCCCTTTCTTATTCACTCGCACTACAACTAGGCTCGTCATTCATTACTCTGCTCAAATCCGTGAGTGCGATGCGACGCCCTCGAGGAAAATGGAGTCGGCTGAACCCAGCACCAAGAAGATGAGGCTCCTGCCAGCGGCGACGCCTGTTGTAGATCCCGCACCCGGCAGCGCGGGGAGAAGCAGCAACCCCGCCCCCACCGGATCCCGGGAACCCGTAGAATCTCGGGTGGACCGCATCAGCGATCTCCCAGACGCCGTCCTTGGGGAGATCATATCGCTTCTCCCCACAAAGGATTGCCTCCGAATCCAAGTCCTCTCAATATGGTGGGACCCTCTATGGCGCGCCATGCCCCTTAATGTCGACTGTCCACAGATATCTCTCTTCAATGATTTTGAAATCCCAGAGCCATCATCTCCTCCCACTAAGGATCCATTCAAAGCCTCTGCATCCCGTCATGCTACCTGAGCAAGCATACTATGCCCTGCATGGTGGATGCCTGGCTGAAATCCCCTGAATTCACAAAACTACAGTTGCTTGAGTTATACTATTCCCGTGGAAATCACATACCACATACCGAATGCCATGTACTTGTGCCCTCAGCACCGATGTCCATCTCGCGGTTTTCCTCCTCTCTCTCCACACCGCCACCTTTGCATTGTGCTACCTACCAGACAATCTGGTACTAAACCTTCGACTCCCATTTCTCAAGAAACTTTCACTTGTGCGGGTTCGTATATCGGAGGCCTCATTGCACAACATCATCCACTCCAGTAGCCCTGCCCTGGAGTGCTTGGTGCTTGTTTTCACAGTTAGAATCGGTTGTCTCCAAATAAAGTCGCCTGACCTTGTAAGAATTGGAATTTCGTTTGACGGAAGGTAGCTGATCATCCAAGATGCCCCTTCACTTCAAATGTTGATCCTTGATTCTAGTTATTCACCGTTGCAAATAACCATCCTCTCTGCGCCTAAACTGGAGACCTTGGGTGTAATACATGATCTCTATGCTCATTTCAATATGGTGTTTGGCTCCATAGTTCTTCAGGTACTTTATATTATCATCTACACTTGTAACCATAAGCTGCATTTTAAATTTCTGCGCATGAGTTATATATCATCTTGGAGTACACAATTTATACTAATATTAAGTTCTATGCTCAATGAATAGTTTCTCCATGGATGGCCTATCAATGGTGGTGGATTCTATCAAGATCTTATATATCCAAATGAATAGTTTTGATCTGAACAAGATTATTGGCTAGCTGCAATGCTTTCCATGTCTGGAGTGGTTGTATATAAAGGTGATAATTTCACGCACATTGGAAGCCCGCATATAGTGTACTAGAATTAACCGTTCAGTTGTTGCTCTTTCGACCCTCTCTTTTTAGACCTTAACTGTTTTCAATCTTCATGTCTATTTAGGCAATAGGACGGGGTCAAAAAGTTATAACCAATTGGTGGATTCATAAGCATCATGATCTTCTCACTTCTCATGAGATTCGTTTGAAGACAATACCGCTAGAACAATATGTAGCCAACCGTGCAAACACTAAATTTGTCACATTCTTCCTGCTGAATGTGAGGTTACTATTGTCCATCAGGCTTAAGTTTATCAGCAGCATGGTTTTGACGGATGGGTATGTGGAAGAGAAAAAAAGTAGTTTCAGGTGGGCAAAAGAGCTTCTGAACGTGCTGGGCTTCTGTCTACAACATATTGTGGTCATAATACAGTAAATTTTATGACCCAGGATGTTCATTCTATGAACCTGACCGAGCCTTTTGATTGTGACTACCGAAAATAGTGCTGGAGTTAGATGTTGTTGCCCTTTTCAACAAGGTTTTTTTTGTAAACCTGATGAACAAGTAACCCTCGTGTTGTTGTAAAGTTTGTAAGCTAGAGTTAGATGTTCTTTCCCTTTTCAACTCGGCTATGACCGTCATATTTTCTTTGAAACAAGGAAAATGGCTTGCCATTCGTTTAATTTAGAGTGAAATATTGTAAAAAAATCCCAACCAAGGGAAATAACATCACTCTTGCTGGCTGCTTGAGCTCACTGTGCATTACAGAAGCCAAGTGATTAGCCCCCACCAACACCCACAAACTTATTTCGAACAAGCACATCAAATGGGATGTAAAATTTCATATGAAAGGCTGCATGACCGTGAAAGATTTGGGACCCGCGAATAAATAGCCTATGCAAGGTGGTGTCGACTTATTAGCCAGTCAACAAACGATTCTGCCTACCAGCCATTGGATTGACAACATCTATCGTGTATCTTCTAGCTCTTGTCTTCTTCCTCCAGCCTCCCAAACCAAACCACCCCGTCGGCTCCGCCTACTCCCGCCTCCTCCCGCCTCCCATGGCTGGCTGCGCCTCTGCCGCCCTACCATACGTACCCTCCAACATTGGCCAGTACCTCCCTCTATTCCACCACACGTCCGGTTATTCTCCGGCGACGTCAGCCCCAACACGCACCCGCACCCGAACCAGTCAACCCTCATACTCCCTTTCACCAGTGACTGGACCGGCACATCTTCCACGGCTCCTATTCGTTCCGTCCGAGGCCTCGCAATCGTCATCCGCCTTGCGGACTTGGTTCGCTCGCCGTCCATAGTGCTCCGCCCTCTTGCGTTGTCAACATCGTCAACAACCGAGAGGAACAAGGAGATGACTGTACGTGGAGAGGATGACAGTAGGGACCCACCAGCATCATGGCAGTACGCAAGCAAGTGATGTTGGAAATATGCACTAGAGGCAGTAATAAAATGGTTATTATTGTATTTCCTTGCTCATGATAATTGTCTATTATTCATGCTATAATTGTATTGACCGGAAATCGCAATACATGTGTGAATACATAGACCACAACATGTCCCTAGGGAGCCTCTAGTTGACTAGCTCATTGAATAACAGATGGTCATGGTTTCCTGGCCATGGACATTGGATGTCATTGATAACGGGACCACATCATTAGGAGAATGATGTGATGGAACAGACCCAATCTTAAGCCTAGCACAACATCGTGTAGTTCGTATGCTAAAACTTTTCTAAATGTCAAGTATCTTTTCCTTAGACCATGAGATTGTGCAACTCTCGGATACCGTAGGAATGCTTTGGGTATACCAAATGTCACAACGTAACTGGGTGGCTATAAAGGTGCACTACGGGTATCTCCGAAAGTGTCTGTTGGGTTGGCACGAATCGAGACTGGGATTTGTCACTTCGTGTGACGGAGAGGTATCTCTGGGCCCACTCGGTAGGACATCATCATAATGTGCACAATGTGATCAAGGAGTTGATCGCTGGATGATGTGTTACGGAACAAGTAAAGAGACTTGCCGGTAACGAGATTGAACAAGGTATCGGGATACCGACGATCGAATCTCGGGCAAGTACTATACCGCTAGACAAATGGAATTGAATACGGGATTGATTGAATCCTCGACATCGTGGTTCATCTGATGAGATCATCGTGGAACATGTGGGAGCCAACATGGGTATCCAGATCCCGCTGTTGGTTATTGACCGGAGAGTCATCTCGGTCATGTCTGCGTGTCTCCCGAACCCGTCGGGTCTACCCACTTAAGGTTCGGTGACACTAGGGTAGTAGAGATATTAGTATGCGGTAACCTAAAGTTTTTAGGAGTCCCGTATGAGATTCCGGACGTCACGAGGTGTTCCGGAATGGTCCGGAGGTAAAGATTTGCATATAGGAAGTCCAGTTTCGGCCATCGGGAAAGTTTCGGGGTCACCAGTAGTGTACGGGGACCACCTGAAGGGTCCCGGGGGTCCACCGGCTAGGGCCACCTATCCCGGAGGGCCACATGGGCTGAAGTGGGAAGGGAACCAGCCCCTGGTGGGCTGGTGCGCCCCCCTTGTGCCTCCTCCTGTGCCTACGGTTGGAAACCCTAGGGGTGGGGGGCGCCCCACTTGGCTTGGGGTGCAAGTTTTCCCCCTTGGCCGCCGCCCCCCTAGGAGATGGGATCTCCTAGGGCCGGAGGCCCCCCTAGGGGCCCTATATATAGTGGGGGAGGGAGGGCAGCCGCACACGAGCCCCTGGCGCCTCCCTCTCCCTCCCGTGACACCTCTCCCTCTCGCTGAGCTTGGCGAAGCCCTGCCGAGGTCACCGCTGCTTCCACCACCACGCCGTCGTGTTGCTGGATCTCCATCAACCTCTCCTTCCCCTTGCTGGATCAAGAAGGAGTACAAGTCTTCCCAACCATACGTGTGTTGAACGCGGAGGTGCCGTCCGTTCGGCGCTAGGATCATCGGTGATTAGGATCACGACGAGTACGACTCCATTAACCCCGTTCTCTTGAACGCTCCCGCTCGCGATCTACAAGGGTATGTAGATGCACTCCTCTCTCTCGTTGCTAGTCTCTCCATAGATAGATCTTGGTGACTCGTAGGAAAATTTTGAATTTCTGCTACGTTCCCCAACAGTGGCATCATGAGCTAGGTCTATGCGTATATTCTTTGCACGAGTAGAACACAAAGTAGTTGTGGGCGATGATTTGTTCAATTTGCTTACCGTTACTAGTCTTATCTTGATTCGGCGGCATTGTGGGATGAAGCGGCCCGGACCGACACGTACGCTTATGTGAGACAGGTTCCACCGACTGACATGCACTTGTTGCATAAGGTGGCTAGCAGGTGCCAGTCTCTCCCACTTTAGTCGGATCGGATTCAATGAAAAGGGTCCTTATGAAGGGTAAATAGCAATTGGCATATCGTGTTGTGGCTTTTGCGTAGGTAAGAAACGTTCTTGCTAGAAACCCATAAAAGCCACGTAAAACATGCAAACAACAATTAGAGGACGTCTAACTTGTTTTTGCAGGGTATGCTATGTGATGTGATATGGCCAAGAAGGATGTGATGAATGAAATATATGTGATGTATGAGATGGATCATATTCTTGTAATAGGAATCACGACTTGCATGTCGATGAGTCACTACTAGGAAAAGGCATGCTAGTGGCGCACCGAATTTGCCTTCTAATGGCGCACTACTGGTGCGCCACTGGCATCACGCCATTAGAATTAAATTCTAATGGCGCACTATTGGTGCGCCATTAGTATCTGGTGTTCTAATGGCGCAGCGCGTAGTGCGCCATTAGTATAGCCTGTAGTGCGCCATTAGAATGCCTCCCAGGGGCCAATGTACAAATGTGCTTTGGCATTCTAATGGCGCACCAGCAGCTAATGCGCCATTAGTGTGATGATCACAGTGCGCCATTAGTGTCTTGTGTGGTGCGCCATTAGTATGAATATTAGGTTTTATTTTTTTTGCTTTTCTGATTTTTGCACAGGTTACAAAATATATTATTGCATAGAATATAGACAGCAGCACACAACAACATCAGATTCATCAAATACAATAGAAGATTAGTCTCCGAATACAATTCATCATATTAGTCTCCGGATTCAAAAGACCGGACAAAGATAAAACATTACAAGTCTCAAGACCGCGAGTATCGAGTTTGCCTTCACATTACAAGTATCTGCGTCATCAGCACGTGACAGTCGTGAGACTTCATCCCGCTGAACTTCTGCTTCGCTGGGTCTAGGTATCTGATTATCTTCCCCGCGTAACCGTAAGGAAGTTTTACTCCTAGGAGGCAGGTGAAAAACTGCTCGATCTCCTCCTGACTTAGAGTGAAGCACGCGGGAGGGTAGTCATTTCCGGTCTTCTTGGCCTTTTTGCCTTTGCGACGACTTTCCGTGTCCTGCTTCGCCTCATCATCATCATCATCATCATCATTAGCGTGAAGCTCCTGCCTGATGCCCATTGATTTCAAGTCTGCCCTTGCTTTCGGCCCATCTTTGGTCCTCTCTGGCATTTTGAGCAGGGTACCAAGCAGACTCTCGCACACATTCTTCGTGATATGCATGACATCAAGGCTGTGAGGCACACGGTGGATCTTCCAGTACGGCAAGTCCCAGAAAACAGACCTCGTTTTCCATACCTTCAGCAGCGGCTCTGGCGCCTTTCGCTTCATTCCCGGCAGTGGGCAGTCTTTCCAATTTTTCAACAGCTTGTCTATTTCCTCGCCGCTCCTCGTACACGGGCGTTTTCGGGGTTCGGTTTCACCATCAAACAGATCCTTGCGTTTCCTCCACGGGTCATCGTCGCGAAGCCACCTTCGATGTCCCATGAACACGGTTTTCAAAGACCCGGGATCTCTATCTAGCTGGCGATACGTTGTGTCATCTATGCACCTTACGCATCCAGAAAATCCGTGGACTACCTGCCCCGCGAGATATCCGTAACCGAGATAGTCGTGCACCGTCATGAGCAGTGCGGCTCTCATAGGGAAATATTCTTTCTCTGCGGCGTCCCACGTATTGGCTGGCGTTTTCCATAGCGTGTCAAGCTCCTCTTTCAGCAGCCCCAGATACAGATTGATGTCGTTCCCTGGTTGTTTCGGCCCTTCAATTAGCATACTCATGTGAATGTACTTCCTCTTCATGCACAACCAGGGGGGAAGGTTGTACATCCACACAAACACAGGCCAGGTGCTATGTGTGCTTCTCTGGCTGCCAAATGGATTGACTCCATCGGTGCTCGTGCCCAGCACGATGTTCCTTGGATCGTTCCCAAATTCTGGGTATTCGAAGTTCAACGCTTGCCACTGGCTCGTATCCTTAGGGTGACTCAGCATCTTGTCTTTTTTATCTATCTCCGGATCATTTGCGTCATCTTCTCGCTTCTTCTCGTCCCTATCCGCATGCCAACGCAGGAGCTTTGCTACCTTAGGGTCCGCGAAATACCGCTGCAGACGAGGAGTGATCGGAAAGTACCACATCGATTTTCGAGGAGCCTTCTTCCTCTTCTTGTATCGAGTGACGCCGCACACCGGACATATGGTAGACTCCGCGTGCTCGTCCCGATAAATGATGCAATTGTTCATGCACACATGGTATTTCACGTGCGGTAAATCCAGAGGACACACGATTTTCTTCGCCTCCTCGAAACTGGTCGGGCACTTGTTCCCCTTGGGAAGACGTTCGTGCCAGAATGACATGTTCTCGTCGAAGCATGCGTCGGTCATTTTGTGTTTTACCTTAATCTCCAGAGCCATGAGCGTTACTTTCAGGCGGGTATCCTCGGGCCTGCATCCTTCATACAATGGAGTAACCGCGTCTATCTCCAGTTGATCCAGCTTGGGTTTCTCTCGGGCGGCAGCTCTTGCGTTATCCGTCCGCTTGAGAAGCAGCTCTTGAATATGAGGGTCCTGCACCCAGCCTCCATCGTCGTCTGCTCCGGCATCTTCATCTTCATGATCATTCCCTTCGTCTTGATCTTCCTCATCATCATGTACGACATCTTCTACATGATGACTGTGTACAGCATCATCGTCGTGATCATGTCCTGGAGATTCTTCGTCTTCTCGCCCGCCCTCGCCGCGGTGGTACTTGTCTTGTTGCCCTTCCTCATTTCTTGCCCGGCCCCGGCCATGGACGACTTGATAGTCATCTTCATCACCTTGCCACCGATAGCCATCCATGAAACCACGCAAGAGCAGGTGGTCCCGCACCTGCCCGGAATCCGGGTCCGCAATAAGGCTCTTCAGCTTGCATCTTCGACATGGACATCTTATCTCCGTCTCGTTCTTTTGAAGCATCTCGGCCTTCGCGGAGCTCAAAAACCTATTCACGATGCCTTCAGTCATCGTGCGGAATATGGTCGCCTGCGGGGTAGAGCAAAACGATATGTTAGAACCAAGAAAAAATTTGGCATGACCTTCCCTAAAAATAGGACCAAAAAGAATGCATAGTGCCAAAATTCTCACCGAAACGGAAATGAATCAAAACATTCCGGCAAAATATTGGCAACTATCACATATTTCAAATACCGGTACCTTCAAACACAAACATATATGAAACACCACAAACACATGCAACACCACAAACATACATAGATCTAGCTAGGCCACAAAAAGTGCATGTGCACGTTGTTGGAGTGAGCTAGGGAGAAAAAAAGTAGATCTATATCATGAAGATAGCTTTCCCTTACTTACCTATCAAAAAAAGGTAATTTCACCACTTAATTTTGTTGAATCTATGGTGGAAATGAGGTGAGGAGGAGGAGATGGCCGAAAGCTTGGAGAAGGAGGTGGATGGAATGAAGTGGGGAAAGTGAGTGGGTAGGTGTGGGCTGTCCAAAATATCTTGTTGGTCCCAGGTTACTAATGGCGCACCGTAGGAAAATGCGCCATTAGTAACCCTGGTTACTAATGGCGCATCAGCCTACGGTGTGCCATTAGTAGTTTTGCAAAAAAGTAAAAATAATAAGTATACATACTAATGGCGCATCTCCTCTGAGTGCGCCATTACTAGTTTAAACTAGTAATGGCGCACTGTGCCACGATGCGCCATTAGTAGTTTTGCAAAAAAAAGAATAAAACAAATTTACAGTAATGGCGCACTGCCTGCTTGGTGCTCCATTAGTAGTTATAGATAGTAATGGCGCATTATGGACCCGATGAGCCAATAGTATGTATGGGAAAATGGAAAAAAAATAATTCATACTAGTGGCGCACCCTGTTTATGGTGCGCCATTAGTGTCTTCCACACTAATGGCGTATCACAAACAGGTGCGCCATTAGTATATAGTAGTGGCGCACTGCTTCCACGGTGCGCCATTAGAATCAATCCTATCTATATCCCTTTTCCTAGTAGTGAGTATGACAACTGGCAAGAGCCATAGGAGTTGTCTTTATTTATTGTATGACCTGCGTGTCACTGAATAACGCCATGTAATTACTTACTTCATTGCTAAACCGTTAGTCATAGTAGTAGAAGTAATAAGTTGGTGAGACAACTTCATGGAGACACGATGATGGAGATCATGATGATGGAGATCATGGTGTCATGCCGGTGACGATGATGATCATGGAGCCCCGAAGATGGAGATCAAAAGGAGCAAAATGATATTGGCCATATCATGTCACTATTTGATTACATGTAATGTTTATCATGTTTATGCATCTTATTTGCTTAGAACGACGCTAGTAAATAAGATGATCCCTCATAATAATTTCAACAAAGTGTTCCCCCAAACTGTGCACCGTTGCGGAAGTTCGTTGTTTCGAAGCACCACGTGATGATAGGGTGTGATAGATTCTAATGTTCACATACAACGGGTGTAAGCCAGATTTACACGCGCGAAACACTTAGGTTGACTTGATGAGCCTAGCATGTACAGACATGGCCTTGGAACATGAGAGACCGAAAGGTCGAACATGAGTCGTATAGTAGATACAATCAACATGAAGATGTTCACCGATGATGACTAGTCCGTCTCACGTGATGATGAGACACGGCCTAGTTGACTCGGATCATGTATCACTTAGATGACTAGAGGGATGTCTATATGAGTGGGAGTTCATTAGATGAACTTAATTATCCTGAACATAGTCAAAAGGTCTTTGCAAATTATGTCGTAGCTCGCGTTTTAGTTCTACTGTTATAGATATGTTCCTAGAGAAAATTTAGTTGAAAGTTCATAGTAGCAATTATGCAGACTGGGTCCGTAAACTGAGGATTGTCCTCACTGCTGCATAGAAGGCTTATGTCCTTAATGCACCGCTCGGTTTGCTGAACCTCGAAGAGCGTCTGTGGATGTTGCGAACATCTGACATACACATTTTGATGACTACGTGATAGTTCAGTAATGTTAAACGGTTTAGAATTGAGGCACCAAAGATGATTTTGAAACGTCACGGAATATATGAGATGTTCTGAAGGCTGAAATTGGGATTTCAGGCTCGTGTCCACGTCAAGAGGTATAAGACCTCCGACGAGTTTGCTAGCCTAGAAACTAAGGGAGAAGATCTCAATCGTTGAGGTTGTACTCAGATTGTCTGGGTACAACAATCACTTGAATCGAGTGGGAGTTAATCTTCCCGATGAGATAGTGATGTTTCTCCAAAGACATTTCCACAAAGCTACTAGAGCTTCGTGATGAACTATAACATTTCAGGGATAGATATGATGATCCTTGAAATATTCGCAATGTTTGACACCGCGAATGTAGAAATCAGGAAGGAGCATCAATTGTTGATGGTTAGTGAAACCACTAGTTTCAAGAAGGGCAAGGGCAAGAAGGGGTCATTCATGAAACGGCAAATCAGTTGTTGCTCCAGTGAAGAAACCCAGGGTTGAACCCAAACCCGAGACTAAGTGCTTCCGTAATGAGGGAACGGGCACTAAAGCAGAACTACCCTAGATACTTGGTAGATGAGAAGGCTGGCAAGGTTGACAGAAGTATATTGGATATACATTGAATTAAATGTGTACTTTACTAGTACTCCTAGTAGCACCAGGGTATTAAGATACCGGTTCAGTTGCTAAGTGTTAGTAACTCGAAATAAAAGAGCTACGAAATAAACGGAGACTAGCTAAAGGTGAGATGACGATGTGTGTTGGAAGTGTTTCCAAGGTTGATGTGATCAAGCATCGCCTGCTCCGTCTACCATCGAGATTGGTGTTAAACCTAAATAATTGTTATTTGGTGTTTGCGTTGAGCATAGACATGATTGGATTATGTCTATCGCAATACAGTTATTCATTTAAGGAGAATAATGGTCACTCTATTTATTTGAATAATACCTTCAACTGTCTCGCACATAAAAGAATGGTTTATTGAATCTCGATGTAGTGATACACATTTTCATGCCAAAAGATATAAGATAGTAATGATAGTACCACTTACTTGTGGCACTGCCATGTAAGTCATATTGGTATAAAACGCATGAAGAAGCTCCATGTTGATTGATCTTTGGATTCACTCGTTTTTGAAAAGTTTGAGACATGCGAACCATGTGTATTGGTGTATACGCATGAAGAAACTCCATGCAGATGGATCATTTGGACTCACTTTATTTTGAATCACTTGAGATATGCAAATCATACCACATGGGCAAGATGACTGGAAAGCCTCGTTCTAAGTAAGATGGAACAAGATAGCAACTTGTTGGAAGTAACACATTTTGATGTGTGCAGTCCAAAGAGTGCTGAGGCATGCAGTGAATATCGTTATGTTCTTTCTTCAAAGATGATTTGAGTAGATGTTGAGTATATTTACTTGATGAAACACAAGTCTAAATTATTGAAAGGTTCAAGTAATTTCAGAGTGAAGTTGAATATCTTCGTGACAAGAGGATAAATGTCTGTGATATGATCATAGAGATGGATATCTGAGTTGCGAGTTTGGTACAGAATTGAGACATTGTGCAAATCTTTCAAAAAGAGGAGAGTTTCATTCGGTTTGCCCAGAGATGGGATGTACATTTTTAAAACACAGCAAAGCGGGAATTAGTTTCAACTTCTTTTCATTACAAGATTTTAAATTCCATTGATTTTTATGCATGGACAATTATTTGGATTTTATATTTATATAAATTATTTTTCAAAATATTTTGAATGTGAATCGATATTTCAGGATTAAAAACAGTTTACCACATCGAAATATGCAAAACTTCGTATACTTTTTAATCGTGGCCACAATATGGGGTGTAATGCTAACAATAAGAGGATGGGCTCCAAAAATATTCTTAAGAATTAGCAAATGGGTTGTACATTATTAGAAATAATGGCAGATCGGATGTATGCTGTTTTCCACAGATTTGAGGCTGACTTGTGCGCCTACTATAGGTTGACGCGTATGCTTTCCTAAAAAATGGGTGACAAACACGCAACGCCCTGTTAACTTAGTCAACACACGAGAGAAGTGACTGTTGGATGTCCATCCAACGGCTATCATGCTTCTTCAATCTCTGCTCTTCCTGCTCCAGCCGCTCAAACATGCGCCGACGGAACTTCCTGCTCCCTCCTCCCGCGGCCGGCTATGCTGCCGCGCAGGCCTCACCACCCCACCGTACTCCCATCGCTGGCCTAGCCATCCCTATACTCACCCACACATGCTGTTATTCTCCGGGGACGGCAGACGAACCAGTAAACCCTCGTACTCCTTCGCGTGGGAAACAACTGTCGAGTCTTCCCTGGCTCCGTGTCGTTCCCTTCCTAGGCCTCGCCGTCGTCCGCTGCCCTGGTGCTCTCGGCGCGGCCTGGTCAATGTGGTCAATGAACAACATCCATCGGAAGTGGACTGTATGTGGAGAGGCTGACAGCTGGGTCCACGGCCGCACGCTAGGAAATGCCTCCTTATTGCACGCAAAATAATGATTCCTCCACCTGACAGCTAGGACCCATGGTATGGGCCTCTATATTTCGTGAAATAAACGTTCCCCTCGCTGACAGGTTGGTCCCACCAGCTATATCTTCGCACGCAAGGAAGTGCCTCCTGATGACGCACAAAAAATGAATACCCCCCTGCTAGCTGGGACCCACCATAGCATGTGGATGACTTGTGGGCCTACTAAGTTGACGTGGACGGAGGGCTTTGTCAACTTAGTCAATACTCCAGTTACCGTATGATGTTCATCCAACGACCATAGTGCTTCTTCAACCTATGGTCTTCTTGCTCCAGCTGGCCAAAGCACTGCCGGTCATGCCGCCTGCTCCTGCCTCCCGTGGCCAGTTGGGCTGCCCCGGAGGCCTCGCTGTCCCCATACTACTCCCACCACTGGCTAGGCCATCCCTGCACTCACCCACACCCCCTGTTATTCTGCGGCGACGGGAGCCTCACACCGCAGCCGAACCAGTGAACCCTCGTACTCCTCTCTGCATGGGCATCCACTGTCGCGTTTTCCTCGGCTCCGCGTCGTCCCCTTCCTAGGCCTCGTCGTCATCCACCGCCGTGGTGCTCTTGGCGCGGCGTGGTCAATGTGGTCAACGAACGACTTCCATCGGAAGAGTACTATACATGGAGAGGCTGACAGCTAGGTCCATGGCAGCCACAAGGAAGAGCCTCGTTATTACACGGAAAATAATTATTCCTCCACCTGGCAGCAGGGATCCACTGTCAGTGTCAAAACCGGCGGATCTCGGGTAGGGGGTCCCGAACAGTGCATCTAAGGCTAATGGTAACAGGAGGCAAGGGACACGATGTTTACCCAGGTTTGGGCCCTCTCGATGGAGGTAATAACCTACTTCCTGCTTGATTGATCTTGATGATATGAGTATTACAAGAGTTGATCTACCACAAGATCATAGAGGCTAAACCCTAGAAGCTAGCCTATGATTATGATTGTCCTTGTCATACGGACTAAAACCCTCCGGTTTATATAGACCCCAGAGGGGATAGGGTTACAGAGAGTTGGTTACAGAGAAGGAGAACTACACATCCAAATCGCCAAGCTTGCCTTCCACGCAAAGGAGAGTCCCATCCGGACATGGGATGAAGTCTTCAATCTTGTAACTTCATAGTCAAACAGTCCAGCCAAAGTATATAGTCCGGCTATCCGAGTACCCCCTAATCCAGGACTCCCTCAGTAGCCCATGAACCAGGTTTCAATGACGATGAGTCTGGCACGCAGATTGTCTTTGGCATTACAAGGCGTGTTCTATCTCTGAATACTCCAAGGTAAATTTGGAACACATGAATTATGTCCGGTTTTGCAAAAAAAATTCCACATACAACCGTACAGAGCATAATTTCTCACGAATCTAATCTGCTAACAATTCTTATGGCATGACATCATGCCATGGCCCGGTCATCATTCGAACCATTTTTTCCCAGCCTGCTGCTGCATGTATTGCAAGGCGGTTTAATTGGCACGTCTTGTCGAAGCAGAGATCGTGTCCCCTTATCACGGGATTCTCATCAATACGGGTGTGGGTAACCTAACCGCGCCATCGATGCGGCGCTTGGGGAATACGCGAATTTATATGGCAAGCGGGGAGGCGCATAGTTTCTACCGCCTATATAAAGAGATAAGGATCCCTCCGTTTCACCCACGCCCTCTTCTCCCTCTGATCATGCATTCTCCCACGCTCGAGCTCTAGCGCCCAAGACCTCACTTTCTCTGCAAAGTCAAGCATGTCCGGAGCAGGAGGCAAGTGGATGGCCTCCTCCATCATGGAGAAGGACATAAGAAAGCTACGGGAGGCCGGATACCTGACAGCAAACATTGTGCACAGGCTTCCGGCTGAGGGGCAGATCATCCCTACTCCGAAACCTAAGGAGAGGGTTGTGTTCCTTCCTCATTTCCTCCACGGACTAGGTTTTCCCCTTCACCCATTCGTCCACGGGCTCGATTTTCATTATCTGTCCCCCAACTTCATCCTCAACATCTTGGCGTTCATCGTCGTGTGCGAGGCTTTACTCCGTATCCTGCCCCACTTCAGCCTATGGGTGAAGACCTTCAACGTGAAGCCAAAGGTGGTGGGCGGCCAGCAAGCGGAGTGTTGGGGCACCATGTTGGGCAAGATGCCTAACATCGCTTGGCCCGAGGGCTCCTTTGTGGAGACAGTAAAAGGGTGGCAATCGGGGTGGTTCTACATCACCGATACCCGCAACACCAACTGGGCGGCGAACCCCGAATTTTGATCCGGCACCCCCATGCGGCTCACCTCCTGGAATGAGAAGGCATTATCCTAGGGGTCCTTGGAGGAGCTGTCTAGACTTTAGAACTGTGTCCGGAATATGGTAAGCAAGAAGATCAAGCTTGTCAACATAGTACAAGTCATGATCCTCCGTCAGATCCTTCCGTGCCAATGACGGGTTTGCAATATGTGGCAGTTCGACCCGGCTGAACACCAGACACTACGAGAGCTCTTCGGCATGACACACGAAGACGTCTGGAAATTGTTGTTCAAGACCAAAGAGGTTCCACCACCCATAACCGAAGATCGCGGGCTCAGCATCAGGCGCATCGCCAATCCGGTAAGTTCATGTGTTTCTCAAGGTGCGCTTTTCATTAGAAAATCTAGAGGAGGATCCTAAGCTTTTCACATTGTTTCTGCAGGATTGGGTAGCAGTGGCAGAGCAGATCGACTTCCCGGCTCCTTTACCAGAAGATCCGGAATCGGAGCTTCTAACGAACATGTTGATTCCGGCGCCTTATGAGGTGTCGGAGAAGAAGGCCAACAAGGCGGCCACGGGGACCAGGAAAGGTCTCCAGCGCAGGGCCGTATTAGACTCGTCGTCCGAGGACGCCAAGGCAGATTCCTCCCACGAAGACAGGGAGGAAGAAGAAGAAATCCCCCCTCCCCGCACCGGGGAGGAGAAGAAGAGAAAAGCCGCCCCACAGGGGGAGGCTAGGACGCCTAAGAAGGGAAAGACATCCCTTCTGCACTACTCCACCATGGCCGCCTACAACGACGAGGAGTGGTTGCCCAGGTACAAGCCCCTGGCGAAATCGTAAGTATACGTACTCCATAGTACGTTTAATGCATCTTAGCTTCATTGTTTGTTATAACGCCGAGCACGCACATGCAGTCCAGCCAAGTCCCACCTCGAGGTATCCTCCTCGCATGGGTCCTGGAGTGAATCGGAGATGAATAGCTATTCACTCCCGACGGCCACCTCCCCACGGCCCGCGGACGACACCGAGATGTTGTCCCAGAGGATACCAGAACAGGGGGCGATAGTTCTGGAGACGCTCCAAGGCAAAATCCCAGACGCCGGGCACATGGGGGGAAAGATCCCCATGGATTCTGCTGACAGGAGCCACAACAAGTCTGGCCCCCAGCCGGATACAGCACCAGAACCTCCATTGGTTCCGGATTCAAGTAGGCAGCCCCTCTCTAAGGAGGGCGAGCCATCTGTGCCGATGACCTCTGTCTAGCTAGGGGCATCGGACAATTTGCTGGAAGTGCTTCGCGGTGCTTCCATCAACGAAGAGCATCGTACTCTTATGAGTATGATGATTGAGAAGGTTCATTCCGCAAAAAGCGGATTGACCGAATCCTGCGCTAGCCTCCTAACAGGCTTTGAGGTAAGTAACAAAAGTGTAAGAAAATATCACCTTATAGACAGTAGCCCCTGATACTCTGTTTGGTGTTTGGAAATAAAAGCCAAACGGAGGGTCAATTTTTATCCGCAGGAGTCTAACAGAAAATGTCTATGTGAATAAGCAGGCGTCGCTACTGGCCGCTGCCACCCGTACCGCGGAGGTCGCCGGACTAAAGCGGGACCTAGGGCGGGTCGAAGAAGAGCTCAGCCTCGTGAAGAGGCAGCTCGAGGAGAACAAAGGTAAGTGATACCCCGTCCGTGTGTCATATAAGGGGAAAAATCATTGATGCTAACAGAAGCGTCATGAATTTTAGTAGGGGCCACGACCGAAGTGGCGGCCTTGAAGAAAGCGATGTCCGAGGCCGAAGACAAGGCGGCCAAGTAGCACACCGGGCGTGAGAAACAGGAGGCTCAGGTTAATGAGGTACTGCAAGAGCTGTAGGACTTCGGCAAAAAATTCGAGTCCTTGAAGCATGACATCAAGACGCAAGATTCCGAGCTTGCGAAGGCCCTCCAGAGCGCGCGAGACGCCAAAGCCGAAGCCCAAAAGGCCCTCCAGGAGATTCAGGCGGCCAAGAAGATAGCAGCGGGTAAGGCATTCATTATGCAAAGCAAGCATGTGAAGGAGACTTTCCTTTTACTTACCCGAATTCGGAGCTCTCTAGGGCCATTCATAGATCTACCATGCAGCATATCGGATTCCACGGAGTTCTATTATGCTGAAGAAGGGAGCTCGACGAAGAAGTTGTCTGGTCTCAATATGCTGGGGCCGAACATCCGATGCCCTTGAGTGACCAACTCGAGCAATTGGTCGAACTCCACAAGGCGGCCGAACTGGCCGAACGACTTCATAGTCCAGCTGTGGCCTGGCGAGCCCCTGCCCAACAGCTACTTCGGCCTTATAAAGCGGATGGTAAATGCCTATCCGCGGCTTAAATTTGTTAAGCAGTCCATCTGTATTGAGGGTGCCCGCCTAGCATTCGCCCGCGTGAAAGTGCACTAGGCAAAGATGGATGCAAAGAAGCTGGTGACGGAGGGACCGCCGGAGGGCAAGGCGCATCGCCACCCCGAGAAGTACTATGACGGTGTTATGAAAGGCGCCCGCCTTGTGGGGGAGGAATGTGCCAAGGATGTAATATTTGAATGAATGTTCTCGTGTCATCCTGTAATATGAAAACGAGTTCGTGTGCACTATATAACGCTTGCTGATTTAAAATATTACCTTCTGTTTGGCCGTTTATAAAAATCTGAATGTTGGCCAGTCGTCGGCTTCTACCCCCATGTAACTTGTACTGGGGTGTTCGAGATAAATCTAAACCCTCTTTATCCAAGTTTGTGGTCCTTTAAGGAGGTTTTTCGCACAACGAACAAGGCAATCGGACTATGAGGCTTTATCACTCTCACTTAGCCATAGAAGTCTACAATTTTAAATTTCGGCGAAGCCCCTAGTATTCGGAAGGCCGAACTTGGGGCGCTATACACGCCTAAATCGGACAAGGCCGATTCCTCGCCCGAAGCAGAAAAAATCTTTAAGGATTTAAGACCTCTCGAACAACGACCAGCTCTCGTCGCATCATGACAGTTAGTTTTGGGCTTTCTCTACTGAGGTGCTCGTCCGGAAGAACCGGGACACAATCACAGTAGTTCTCCCTGTGCTAGCTTAGCCGATATAGCGGAATGTAAGGCACCAAAACAAGGGAGCCGGGCAAACCCAACTATTGACCCAAGACATGATCCGGAGCTGATGCATATAATGCTATAAGTTCGGGGTGCCGCACTGTCGATAGTGTTTTGACTTTTCTTGCCATGTTATGGGTTACAATGAAACCACTAGCGAACTGAACTTACCAAAGTGTACGGGTGCAATTTGTATTAAATAAGCAGTCAAGGGAAAATATAAAGAAAATATAATAATAAGCTGATGTTGTATATTTTTTCCCATGTTATTTAAATAATACGTCAAAGTGTATGTATACAAGTAATGCGATAAGCAAAACTAGGACTATTTAACATGTCCTAACCAAGGGCAGGCTGCGTGTGGGTATGTAAAACAGGTATAACGATTGTTAACAGAGACCACCTACGTTTTCCCTTGTACGCAAATCCTCTTGCCTCCTTGGTTTTTCCTTCCCGTGATGAGTCTGATGATCAGGCTATCTGAAAGGGCTTCTCGAAAGTAGGGTCCTGAAAAGAAAGAAGATGATGAAGGTATGCGGGTCTCATGCCGGTTGAGCCGCACTTTGGACCGCATCCTAGCCGTGCCTCTGCCTATGCCCATGGTATTTTGAGTGCGTAATTGTGTGCGCGCGGCTCAAATTTCGCCGCTTGACTAGGACTAGGACGGAGGCCGAATTGCTAGTCGAGCTCTGGGCATGACGGACGATCCTGTTGTAGAGTACTCTGGACTCGCTTGACAGTGTCCGGGGGTTTTATCGCCGAGTTGGCGGTCTGCCTAAGAAGGCTGCTTTGTACTTCTACTGCGAGGGTCGCAGTCTGCTCCTCCGTACGGAGAGAGCGGTCTATGTTTCCATTGACTGTTATAACCCCGCGAGGTCCTGGCATCTTGAGCTTGAGGTATGTGTAGTGTGGTACTGCATTGAATCGAGCAAATGCGATTCGTCCTAGTAGTGCATGATAGCCACTACGGAAGGGGACGATATCAAAGATTAACTCCTCGCTTTGGAAGTTGTCCGGAGATCCAAAGACCACTTCCAGTATTATTGAACCCGTACAACAGGCCTCCGCACCTGGGATTACACCCTTAAAGGTGGTTTTGGTGGGTTTGATCCTTAAGGGATCGATGCCCATTTTGCGCACTGTGTCCTAATAAAGAAGGTTTAGGTTGCTGCCACCGTCCATGAGGACTCGCGTGAGATGGAATCCATCAATGATGGGGTTGAGGACCAATGCGGCTGAACCGCCATGACGGATACTGGTAGGATTGTCCCGGCGATCGAAGGTGATCGGATAGGATGACCATGGGTTGAACTTTGGGGCAACTGGCTCCATTGCATAGACGTCCCTTAGTGCACGCTTCCGTTCCTGCTTGGGAGTGTGGGTGGCGTAGATCATGTTTACCGTTTTCACTTGGGGGGAAATTTCTTCTGTCCCCCTGTGTTCGGCCACCGGGGCTCCCCGTCATCGTCTCTATGCAGCCCCTTTTCCTTGTTTTCGGCATTCAATTTGCCAGCCTATTTAAACACCCAGCATTCTCTGTTGGTGTGGTTGGTTGGTTTATGAGGGGTGCCGTGAATTTGACACGAGCGGTTGAGTATGCGGTCCAGACTGGATAATCCCGGATTGTTCCTTTTAAATGGCTTTTTCCGCTGACCGGACATGGACTCACTGAATCCGGCATTGATTGTCGTGTCTTCGGTGTTGCCGCCATTGTTCCGACGCTTATGTCTGTTGCGCCGTGGCTTGCCATTGCTATCTCAGGCATCTGAAGTGCCATGATTTCTTGGCGTGATGCTACTACGAGCCAGCCAGCTGTCCTCGCCCGCACAAAAGTGGGTCATGAGCACCGTGAGGGCTGCCATGGACTTCGGCTTTTCTTGGCCAAGGTGTCGGGCAAGCCACTCGTCGTGGATGTTATGCTTAAAGGTCGCTAGGGCTTCGGCATGCGGACAGTCGATGATTTGGTTCTTTTTATTTAGGAACCGACTCCAGAATTTCCTGGCTGACTCTCCGGGCTGTTGGGTTATGTGACTTAAGTCGTCGGCGTCCGGTGGTCGCACGTAAGTGCCCTGAAAGTTATCAAGGAATGCGTCCTCCAGGTTCTCCCAACTTCCAATGGAGTTCGCCGGCAGGCTATTCAGCCAATGTCGAGCCGGTCCTTTGAGCTTAAGGGGATGATACTTGATGGCGTGTAGATCATCACCACCGGCCATGCGAATGTGGAGAAGGAAATATTCAATCCATACCACGGGGTCTATTGTGCCATCGTATGATTCGATGTTTACGGGTTTAAACCCTTCTCGGAATTCATGATCCATTACTTCATCAGTGAAGCAGAGGGGGTGTGCAGCGCCTCTATGCCGGGCTATGTGCCGACGCAGTTCAAATGAGTCTGGTCTGTTGTGTTCGGCCCGGCCGAACATGTTTTTAGTGTATCCGGCATGACGGTCATCATCACGCGTTGTGGCACGCCCCCGCGATTCATAGATCGATCTTGACTGTCCTGCTTTGTTTTCCAATATGTCTCGCAGGTCCTCAGTTTTGCCCCGGGCGTTAGTGTTTTTGGTTGATTGGTTGCGGGGTGCAGGCGGTTGTTCAGGCTGATACGCCACTCTGTCTCGGCCACAAGGTGGCCGGTCCACCTCGTCCTGCGCTGGTATTGTAGGCTCTAGCACCTCCTCTTCGAGTTGAGGTAGCAACCTGCGCTTAGGGTAACTTTTGGGTGGGCGCTCGAGTCCGTATTCCTCGGCTGCCAGGACCTCAGTCCATCTGTTTGTTAGCAGATGTTGATCAGCTTGGAGCTCCTGTTGCTTCTTCTTAAGGCTTTTTTCAGTGGCTATAAGCCAGCGCTTGAAGTGCTCCTGCTTGACGGGATCCTCAGGCATGAAAAATTCATCGTCGCCGAGGCTCACCTCGTCTTCGGAGAGAGGCATATAATTGTCGTCCTCCAAGTCTCTGTCCACTGCCTGTTCATATGGGCTAGCTTGCCTGTGCTCCTACTCGGCTTGCTCGAAGTTGGGCTGGTCGGGATTGTATTCGTCTTCGGCACCATCCGAATTGCTATCGTTTCCTGTGCTGGTATTGCTATGGCGGGGCTTAGAGCGGCGCCGATGACGCCAATGCTTCCCTAAGGGATTATCCTCTGTTGCCTCATCGCCATTGTTTTCTTTGGGGGTGTCCACCATATATATATCGTTTGATGAGGTGGCTGTCCAGTGCCCGGTGGGCGGCGGTTCCTGTTCTTCTCCTGCATCGTCGTCCATACCGTCGATGTCTTCGGAGTCGAAGTCGAGCACGTCGGTTAAGTCATTGATAGTGGCCATTAAGTGGGTGGTGGGTGGGTAACGAATTTCTTCATCGTTCGCTTACCACTCGAGCCAGACATAGTTCGAGCAAGAGTCTCCTGATAAAGAGAGAGACCTCAATGAATTTAGCATGTCACCCAAGGGTGAGTGTTGAAAGATATCCGCAGAGGTAACCTCCATGATCGGCGCCCAATCAGATTCGATAGGCACGGAAGCACGCGGTCTGGAGCCTAAGACTGGAGACAAGTCCGGGGGTCCGGTGACACAGATTTCCTTAGAGGTGGAGTCTGTGTTCGGCTCCAACGCCGATGAGTGTGCGGCCTCCATGGAGGGGTCCATCCACCTGTCCTCGGATGGCGCGATCTGCTCTAGATTGGGGGCTGGGGCAGCCACAGGTGCGATATCCCAAACACCATCCGATGGCAGATCTAAGTCATGCATGTCGTGATTGTTCGGCGCTCCTGACGCAGGCTCGAACCCGTCGAAGTGTTGGGGAACGTTGCATAAAATAAAAAAATTCTAAGTTCACCAAGATCAATCTATGAGTTCACCTAGCAACAAGAGAGAGGGGTGCATCTACATACCCTTGTACATCGCGAGCGGAAGCGTTCAAGAGAACAGGGTTGAGGGAGTCGTACTCGTCGTGATCCAAATCACCGGAGATCCTAGCGCCGAACGGACGGCACCTCCGCGTTCAACACACGTACGGTCAGCATGACATCTCCTCCTTCTTGATCTAGCAAGGGGGAAGGAGAGGTTGATGAAGATCCAGCAGCACGACGGCGTGGTGGTGGATGCCACAGGGATCCGGCAGGTCTTCGCCAAGCGACTACAGGAGGGAGAGGTGTAGCAAGGGGGGAAGGGAGGCGCCAGGTGTCAGGGTGTGTCTGCCCTCCCACCCCCCCTCTTTATATAGGGACCCCAGGGGGCGCCAGCCCTAGGAGATGGGATCTCCTAGGGGGGGCGCCGGCCAAGGGGGAGACTTGCCGCCCAAGGCAAGTGGAGGCGCCCCCTCCCCTAGGGTTCCCAACCCTAGGCGCAGAGGGGGGCCCAGGAGGGTGAACCAGCCCACCAGGGCCTGGTTCCCATCCCACTTCAGCCCATGGGGCCCTCCGGGATGGGTGGCCCCACCCGGTGGACCCCCGGGACCGTTCCGGTGGTCCCGGTACAATACCGATGACCCCCGAAACTTTCCCGATGGCTGAAACTCGACTTCCCATATATAATTCTTTACCTCCGGACCATTCCGGAACTCCTCGTGACGTCCGGGATCTCATCCGGGACTCCAAAAAACTTTCGGTTTGCTGCATACTCATATCTTTACAACCCTAGCTTCACTGAACCTTAAGTGTGTAGACCCTACGGGTTCGGGAGACACGTAGACATGACCGAGACGGCTCTCCGGTCAACAACCAACAGCGGGATCTGGATACCCATGTTGGCTCCGACATGCTCCTCGATGATTTCATCGGATGAACCACGATGTCGAGGATTCAAGCAACCCCATATACAATTCCCTTTGTCAATCTGTACGTTACTTGCCTGAGATTCGATCGTCGGTATCCCAATACCTCGTTCAATCTCATTACTGGCAAGTCACTTTACTCGTACTGTAATGCATGATCCCGTGACTAGACACTTGGTCACTTTGAGCTCATTATGATGATGCATTACCGAGTGGGCCCAGAGATACCTCTCTGTCATACGGAGTGACAAATCCCAGTCTCGATCCATGTCAACCCAACAGACACTTTCGGAGATACCCGTAGCATACCTTTATAGTCACCCAGTTACGTTGTGAAGTTGGGTACACCCAAAGCACTCCTACTGTATCCGGGAGTTACACGATCTCATGGTCTAAGGAAAAGATACTTGACATTGGAAAAGCTCTAGCAAACGAACTACACAATCTTGTGCTATGCTTAGGATTGGGTCTTGTCCATCACATCATTCTCCTAATGATGTGATCCTGTTATCATTGACATCCAATGTCCATAGTCAGGAAACCATGACTATCTGTTGATCAACGAGCTAGTCAACTAGAGGCTCACTATGGACATGTTGTGGTCTATGTATTCACACGTGTATTACAATTTGCGGATAACACAATTATAGCATGAATAAAAGACAATTATCATGAACAAGGAAATATAATAATAATCCTTTTATTATTTCCTCTAGGGCATATTTCCAATAGTCTCCCACTTGCACTAGATTCAATAATCTAGTTACATTGTGATGAATCGAACACCCATAGAGTTCTGGTGTTGATCATGTTTTGCTCGCGAAAGAGGTTTAGTCAATGGATCTGCGACATTCAGATCGTATGTACTTTGCAAATATCCATGTCTCCATCTTGAACATTTTCACGGATAGAGTTGAAACGACGCTTGATGTGCCTGGTCTTCTTGTGAAACCTGGGCTCCTTGGAAAGGCCAATAGCTCCAGTGTTGTCACAAAAGAGAGTGATCGGCCCCGACGCATTGGGTATGACTCCTAGGTCGGTGATGAACTCCTTCATCCATATTGCTTCATGCGCTGCCTCTGAGGCTGCCATGTACTCCGCTTCACATGTAGATCCCGCCACAACGCTCTCCTTGCAACTGCACCAGCTTACTGCTCCACGATTCAACATATACACGTATCCGGTTTGTGACTTAGAGTCATCCAGATCTGCGTCGACATAACCCTTTACGACGAGCTCTTCGTCACCTCCATAAACGAGAAACATGTCCTTTGTCCTTTTCAGGTACTTCATGATATTCTTGACCGTTGTCCAGTGTTCCTTGCCGGGATTACTTTGGTACCTTCCTACCAAACTTACGGCGAGGTTTACATCAGATCTGGTACACAGCATGTCATACATAATAAATCCTATGGCTGAGGCATAGGGGATGACCCTCATCTCTTCTTTATCTTCTGCCATGGTCGGGCATTGAGCCGAGCTCAATCTCACACCTTGCAATATAGGCAAGAACCCTTTCTTGGACTGATCCATATTCAACTTCTTCAATATCTTATGAAGGTATGTGCTTTGTGAAAGACCTATGAGGCGTCTCGATCTATCCCTATAGATCTTGATACCTAATATGTAAGCAGCTTCTCCAAGGGCCTTAATGCTGTCCAAAAGTTCTATATCATTTCCCATCAAAAGTATGTCATCTACATATAATATGAGAAATGCCACAGAGCTCCCACTCACTTTCTTGTAAACGCAGGCTTCTCCATAAGTCTGCATAAACCCAAACGCTTTGATCATCTCATCAAAGTGAATGTTCCAACTCTGAGATGCTTGCACCAGCCCATAAATGGATCGCTGGAGCTTGCATACCTTGTTAGCATTCTTAGGATCGACAAAACCTTCCGGCTGCATCATATACAGCTCTTCCTTAAGATAGCCATTAAGGGATGCCGTTTTGACGTCCATCTGCCATATCTCATAATCATAATATGCGGCAATTGCTAACATGATTCGGACGGACTTCAGCTTTTCTACGGGAGAGAAAGTCTCATCGTAGTCAACCCCTTGAACTTGTTGATAACCCTTAGCGACAAGTCGAGCTTTATAGATGGTAACATTACCATCCGTGTCCGTCTTCTTCTTAAAGATACATTTGTTTTCTATCGCTCGCCGATCATCGGGAAAGTCTGTCAAAGTCCACACTTTGTTTTCATACATGGATTCTATCTTGGATTGCATGGCTTCAAGCCATTTGTTGGAATATGGGCCCGCCATTGCTTCTTCATAGTTCAAAGTTTCACCATTGTCTAACAACATGATTTCCAGGACATGGTTGCCATACCACTCTGGTGTGGAACGTGTCCTTGTGGACCAACGAAGTTCTGTAGCAACTTGATCCGAAGTACCTTGATCATCATCATTAATTTCCTCTCCAGTTGGTGTAGACACCACAGGAACATTTTCCTGAGCTGCACTACTTTCCGGTTCAAGAGGTAATACTTCATCGAGTTCTACTTTCCTCCCACTTACTCCTTTCGAGAGAAACTCTTTTTCCATAAAGGATCCGTTCTTGGCAACAAAGATCTTGCCTTCGGATCTAAAGTAGAAGGTATACCGAATGGTTTCCTTAGGGTATACTATGAAGACGCATTTTTCCGACTTGGGTTCGAGCTTTTCAGGTTGAAGTTTCTTGACATAAGCATTGCATCCCCAAACTTTTAGAAACGACAGCTTAGGTTTCTTCCCAAACCATAATTCATACGGTGTCGTCTCAACGGATTTAGACGGTGCCCAATTTGATGTGAATGTAGCTGTCTCTAGAGCGTATCCCCAAAATGATAGCGATAAATTGGTAAGTGATATCATAGATCGCACCATATCCAATAGAGTGTGATTACGACGTTCGGACACACCGTTACGCTGAGGTGTTCCAGGCGGCGTGAGTTGTGAAACAATTCCACATTTCCTTAAGTGCGTACCAAATTCGTGACTTAAATATTCTCGTCCACGATCTAATCGTAAGAACTTTATTTTTCGGTCACGTTGATTCTCTACTTCATTCTGAAATTCCTTGAACTTTTCAAAGGTCTCAGACATGTGTTTCATCAAGTAGACATACCCATATCTACTTAAGTCATCACTGAGAGTGAGAACATAACGATATCCTCCGCGAGCCTCAATGCTCATTGGACCACACACATCAGTATGTATGATTTCAAATAAGTTGGTTGCTCGCTCCATTGTTCCGGAGAACAGAGTCTTGGTCATTTTGCCCGTGAGGCATGGTTCGCATGTGTCAAATGATTCATAATCGAGAGACTCTAAAAGTCCATCGGCATGGAGCTTCTTCATGCGCTTCACACCAATGTGACCAAGGTGGCAGTGCCACAAGTATGTGGGACTATCGTTATCAACTTTACATCTTTTGGTATTCACACTATGAATATGTGTAACATTACGTTCGAGATTCATTAAGAATAAACCATTGACCATCGGGGCATGACCATAAAACATATCTCTCATATAAATAGAACAACCATTATTCTCGGATTTAAATGAGTAGCCATCTCATATTAAACGAGATCCAGATACAATGTCAATGCTCAAACTTGGCACTAAATAACAATTATTGAGGTTTAAAACTAATCACGTTGGTAAATGTAGAGGTAGCGTGCCGACGGCGATCACATCAACCTTGGAACCATTCCCAACGTGCATCGTCACCTCGTCCTTCGCCAGTCTCCGCTTATTCCGCAGCTCCTGCTGTGAGTTACAAATATGAGCAACAACACCGGTATCAAATACCCAGGAGTTACTACGAGTACTGGTAAGGTACACATCAATTACATGTATGTCACATATACCTTTAGTGTTTCCGGCCTTCTTGTCCGCTAAGTATTTGGGGCAGTTCCGCTTCCAGTGACCCTTCCCTTTGCAATAAAAGCACTTAGTATCAGGCTTGGGTCCATTCTTTGACTTCTTCCCGGCAACTGGCTTACCGGGCGCGGCAACATCCTTGTCGTCCTTCTTGAAGTTCTTCTTGCCTTTGCCCTTCTTGAACTTGGTGGTTTTATTGACCATCAACACTTGATGTTCCTTCTTGATTTCTACCTCTGCTGACTTCAGCATTGAAAATACTTCAGGAATAGTTTTCACCATCCCCTACATATTGTAGTTCATCACAAAGCTCTTGTAGCTCGGTGGGAGCGACTGAAGGATTCTGTCAATGACTGCCTCGTCCGGGAGGTTAATGTCCAGCTGGGACAGGCGGTTGTGCAACCCAGAAATTTTGCGTATATGCTCACCGACAGAACTGTTTTCCTCCATCTTACAACTATAGAACTTGTCGGAGACTTCATATCTCTCGACCCGGGCATGAGCTTGGAAAACCATTTTCAGCTCCTCGAACATCTCATATGCTCCGTGTTGCTCAAAACGCTTTTGGAGCCCCGGTTCTAAGCTGTAAAGCATCCCGCACTAAACGAGGGAGTAATCATCAGCACATGACTCCCAAGCGTTCATAACATCTTGGTTCTCTGGGATGGGTGCTTCACCTAGCGGTCCTTCTAGGACATATGCTTTCTTGGCAGCTATGAGGGTGATCCTCAAGTTCCGGACCTAGTCCGTATAGTTGCTACCATCATCTTTCAGCTAGGTTTTCTCTAGGAACGCGTTGAAGTTCATGTTGACATGAGCGTTGGCCATTTGATATACAAGACATTTTTGCAAAGATTTTAGACTAAGTTCATGATAATTAAGTTCATCTAATCAAATTATTTAATGAACTCCCACTCAGATTAGACATCCCTCTAGTCATCTAAGTCTTACACGATCCGAGTCGACTAGGCCGTGTCTGATCATCACGTGAGACGGACTAGTCATCATCGGTGAACATCTCCATGTTGATCGTATCTTCCATACGACTCATGTTTGACCTTTCGGTCTCTGTGTTTCGAGGCCATGTCTATACATGCTAGGCTCGTCAAGTTAACCTATGTGTTTTGCATCTGTAAAACTGTCTTACACCCGTTGTATGTGAACGTAGGAATCTATCACACCCGATCATCACATGGTGCTTCGAAACGACGAACTTTAGCAACGGCGCACAATTAGGGGGAACACTTTCTTGAAATTATTATGAGGGATCATCTTATTTACTACCGTCGTTCTAAGTAAACAAGATGCATAAACATAATAAACATCACATGCAATTAAATAGTAGTGACATGATATGGCCAATAACATATAGCTCCTTTGATCTCCATCTTCGGGGCTCCATGATCATCTTCGTCACCGGCATGACACCATGATCTCCATCATTATGATCTCCATCATCGTGTCTCCATGAAGTTGCTCGCCAACTATTACTTCTACTACTATGGCTAACGGTTTAGCAATAAAGTAAAGTAATTACATGGCGTTAAATTAGTGACACGCAGGTCATACAATAATTAAGACAACTCCTATGGCTCCTGCCGGTTGTCATACTCATTGACATGCAAGTCGTGATTCCTATTACAAGAACATGATCTCATACATCACAATATATCATTCATCATTCATCACAACTTTTGGCCATATCCCATCACAAAGCAATTGCTGCAAAAACAAGTTAGACGTCCTCTAATTGTTGTTGCATCTTTTACATGGCTGCAATAGGGTTCTAGCATGAACATTTTCTTACCTACGAAAAACCACAATGTGATTTGCCAACTTCTATTTACCCTTCATAAGGACCCTTTTCATAGAATCCACTCCAACTAAAGTGGGAGAGACAGACACCCGCTAGACACCTTATGCAACTAGTGCATGTCAGTCGGTGGAACCTGTCTCTTGTAAGCGTACGTGTAAGGTCGGTCCGGGCCGCTTCATCCCACAATACCGCTGAAGCAAAATAAGACTAGTAGTGGCAAGAAAGTTGACAACATCTACGCCCACAATAGATTTGTGTTCTACTCGTTCAATAGAGAACTACGCATAGACCTAGCTCATGATGCCACTGTTGGGGAACGTTGCATAAAATAAAAAATTCTACATTCACCAAGATCAATCTATGAGTTCATCTAGCAACGAGAGAGAGGGCTGCATCTACATAACCTTGTAGATCACGAGTGGAAGCGTTCAAGAGAACGGGGTTGAGGGAGTCGTACTCGTCGTGATCCAAATCACCGGAGATCCTAGCGCCGAACGGATGGCACTTCCGCGTTCAACACACGTACGGTCAGCGTGACGTCTCCTCCTTCTTGATCCTGTAAGGGGGAAGGAGAGGTTGATGAAGATCCAGTCGCACGACAGCGTGGTGGTGGATGCTTGACATTGGAAAAGCTCTAGCAAACGAACTACACGATCTTGTGCTATGCTTAGGATTGGGACTTGTCCATCACATCATTCTCCTAATGATGTGATCCCGTTATCATTGATATCCAATGTCCATAGTCAGGAAACTATGACTATCTGTTGATCAACGAGCTAGTCAACTAGAGGCTCACTAGGGACATGTTGTGGTCTATGTATCCACACGTGTATTATGTTTTCCGGATAACACAATTATAGCATGAATAAAAGACAATTATCATGAACAAGGAAATATAATAATAATACTTTTATTATTGCCTCTAGGGCATACTTCCAACATGAAGATCAAGTCTCCGCAGATGTCGGCCGTGTAGCTCAAGTTTCTGAACCTGACCTGATGGCCAGGGGTGTAGCTGTTGATCTGCTCCAGATGGCCAAGCGAGTTGGCCTCCAGTGCGAAGCCGCTGAATACGAAGATCTGTCCGGGGGGAAAGTCTCACCCTGGACCACCTCGTTGCTGATGATTGAAGGAGACATCAAGCCTTACCACGATTACACAGTGGAACTCTCAATGAAAGCACCAATGTTGGTGTCAAAACCAACGGATCTCAGGTAGGGGGTCCCGAACTGTGCGTCTAAGGCTAATGGTAATAGGAGGCTGGGGACACGATGTTTACCCAGGTTCGTGCGCTCTCGATGGAGGTAATACCCTACTTCTTTCTTGATTGATCTTGATGATATGAGTATTACAAGAGTTGATCTACCACGAGATCTTAGAGGCTAAACCCTAGAAGCTAGCCTATGATTATGATTGTCCTTGTCCTATCGACTAAAACGCTCCGGTTTATATAGACACCGGAGGGGGATATGGTTACACAGAGTTGGTTACAGAGAAGGATATCTACACATCGGAATCGCCAAGCTTGCCTTCCACGCAAAGGAGAGTCCCATCTAGACACGGGACGAAGTCTTCAATCTTGTATCTTCATAGTCCAACAGTCCGGCCAAAGTATATAGTTCGGCTGTCCGAGTACCCCCTAATCCCGGACTACCTCACCCACCGGACGGGCCACCGCATTTCGCGAAAAAAACATTTCCCCCTGACTGTTGGGACCCACTGGACGGGCCACCTTATTTCGCGAAAAAATGTTCCCCCCGCTGTTAGCTCAGACCCACCAGAAGTACCTCCTTATTACGCACAAAAAAACGAATACTACCCCTCCTAGCTGGGACCCACCTTAGCGGGAGGCTGACTTGTCGGCCTACTAAGTTGATGGGGACGGAGGGCTTTGTCAACTTAGTCAATATGAACGATTCTAGCTCCAGTGACCGTACGATGTCCATCCAACGGCCGTAGTGCTTCTTCAACCTCTGGTCTTCTTGCTCCTGCCGCCCAAAGTAGCACCAGTCGTGCTGCATGCTCCTGCCTCTCGTGGATGGTTGTGCTACCGCGGAGGCCTCACCACCCCCTACTATTCCCACCGCTGGCCAGGCCCTGCGGCGACAGCAGCCTCACACCGCAGCCGAACCAGTGAACCCTCATACTCCTCTCCGCACGGGCTTCCACTGTCATGTCTTCCCAGGCTCAGCGTCGTCCTCTTCCTAGGCCTTGCCATTGTCCACCCCCCTGGTGATCTCGACACGACATGGTCAACGTGGTCAAGGAACGACTTCCATCGGAAGAGTACTGTATGTGGTGAGGCTGACAGCTGGGTCCACGGCGGCTGCAAGGAAGTGCCTCCTTATTACGCGCAAAATAATTATTCCTCCACCTGACATGTCACGCCCAATATGCGACACTATCCTAAAAAGACTCGAAGGTCCCACCAAGGATAGAATCGCATATTGAAACGCTTTGCAAGGTGGATATCATTACATCAAGATTACATAATAGATGGGGATACATACAAGAGGCATACAATGCCACAAGAATACATCAATACATCATACATAAGATCAACATCCGACTACGGATGAAACACAAACATAAACTCAAATGACACCCACCCTGCTAGCCCAGGCTGCCGACCTGGAACCTATCCCCTGATCGAATAAGAAGCAGAAGAAGAACTCCAAAACAAGTAACATCGCTCTCGTGTCAAGATCTTCGCAAAACCTGCACCTGCAACTGTTGTTGTAGTAATCTGTGAGCCATGAGGACTCAGCAATCCCATTACCATGGGTATCAAGACTAGCAAAGCTTAAAGGGGTAAGGAAGGGGTAAAGTGGTGAGGTTGCAGCAGCGACTAAGCATGTATGGTGGCTAACATACGTAAATAAGAGCGAGAAGAGAGCAAATGGAACGGTCGTGAAGCTAGCAATGATCAAGAAGTGATCCTGAACTCCTACTTACGTCAAACATAACCCAAAACCGTGTTCACTTCCCGGACTCCGCCGAAAAGAGACCATCATGGCTACACACGCGGTTGATACTTTTTAATCCGGATCTGGTGTCAAGTTATCTACAACCGGACATTAACAAATTCCTATCTGCCCATAACTGCGGGCACGGCTTTCGAAAGATAATACCCTGCAGGGGTGTCCCAACTTAGCCCATCACAAGCTCTCGCGGTCAACGAATGATATTCCTTCTCCCAGGAAGACCAGATCAGACTCGTAATCCCGGTTACAAGACATTTCGACAATGGTAAAACAAGACCAGCAAAGCCGCCCGATGGGCCGACAAATCCCGATAGGAGTCGCACGTACCTCGTTCTCAGGGCACACCGGATAGGTCAGCCTACGAGTAAAACCAGCCCTCGAGTTGCCCCTGGTGGCCCCGCAGTCTGCCCGTTTCGGACCAACACTCGAAAGAGCACTTGCCCGGGGGGGGGGGGTAAATAAAGATGACCCTCGGGCTCCGGAAACACAAGGTAAAAAGGGCTAGGTGAGGCAAATGGTAAAACCAAGGTTGGGCCTTGCTGGAGGAGTTTTATTCAAAGAGAACTGTCAAGGGGGTCCCATAAATCACCCAACCGCGTAAGGAACGCAAAGTCAAGGAACATAACACCGGTATGACGGAAACTAGGGCGGCAAGAGTGGAACAAAACACCAGGCATAAGGCTGAGCCTTCCACCCTTTACCAAGTATATAGATGCATTAATAATATAAGAGATATTGTGATATCCCAACAAAATCTTGTCCATCATGGAGCAATCTTCAACATCACATGCAACTAACAACGCTATAAGAGGGGCTGAGCAAAGCGGTAACATAGCCAAACAATGGTTTGCTAGGAAGGGTGTCAAAGGTTAGAGGTTCATGGCAATTTGGAAGGCTTGAAGAGCAAAAGATAGGTAGCGCAACAAAGCGATAGAACGAAGCAACTAGTATAGCAATGATGGTAGTGAGATTCAGGGTAGTGGTCATCTTGCCTGAAATCCCGCAAGGAAGAAGAACGAGTCCATGAAGAAGATGAAGCCACGAAGACGAACCAAGTGTAGACGAACGAATCATCACGATCGCAACGAAACAGGAACTATCGAGAAGAAGCACACAACAAGGTAAACACACCACACATATACAAGACATGATGCTCAACCAAGTATGATGCAGGAAAAGGCTACATGAAGCTACTCATGGCAAGAGATGATGCATACAAGAGCAACACGTCAAATCAAGTTTAAATGAGGCCGGAAACAACATATAACAATTCCGGTAAGTCCTCATATGCAAATTTCGAAATTGGTCCGGATCTGAATAAACATTATGTTCAAGTTTTTAAACAGCAGGTTAAGATGCACCAACATGATCTACATGCGATTCTAGTCAAGTTACATATAAAGTTCATTTAATTCGGAGCTACGGCCTAGAAGATATGAGCAAAACAGGTTAAACATGGCATTGATGCAAAATGCATTCAAACATCAAGCAAACACTCTCAAAACAAGGATGCAACATGATAATATGAAACTTCACGCAAAATCAAGCAAGTTTCATATAGAGCACACTCAAAACGGAACAACGGTTCAACACATACACTCTATACAAGTTTAAAGGACAAGTTGTCCAAAACAGCAACTAGGAATCTTGCAAGCATGAAAACAATATGCTACAACATCTCAACATGCAAACAAAAAGCATGGTCATTATGTACAGGTAAAGCATAACAAAACATGAACACTGAGCTATCTCCAGAAATCACTCGAACATGCTCAAAAAGACATGGCAAGATTGCAAATAATAACAGTTTCAGGCTTAGCAGAAATAACATCAGGTTGCAATGTTTTGAGCTATCAAACAACATGCTACAGGAACTTATCATGGCAAACAAAGGCATGGAGTGATACTACTAAATGCGTATAACAAAAGACCTTTACTGACCATGGGCCAAAAAGCAACATAAGATATGATGGCACCCATGTAAACATGGCAAAAGATATGACAGATTCATACAATGCAGGAACAACAATAAGTACGCATGTTAGTGAGCTTGTACCACTCACAACAGAGAAATACATGGAATAGCAAGGCAACCAACAGTAAGAATACATGTTTATGAAGCTAAACATGGCAAGAGCAAGTTCATAGGGTGCATGGATCACTAGCAAAACACATGGCAAAACTGAACTTAATGTTAACAGGCTGACAACAATATTATTTAGCAATTTTAGAGCAAGATTACAACAATCTACAGTAGGCTATAAATGCAAATAGGGGCATGGATGGATAGAGCATGACATCTTTAACAAAACATCCTTAGTTAACATCTCCATATTATGCATAGAATGACTTGTAGCATCAGGTTAACATAGCATCATAATACAGCAGATTCAGCCTAGCAAAACAGCAACAGCAAGTACCCTACTTAACAAGATTGATTCCCTCACTACAAGACTCACAAAAATACATGGATGGCACCCCTGTAAAGATGGCATGACATAGCTCAAAACATATGTAGACATCAAGCTCATAAGATGCACACATCAAATGCAACAGAAATGACAAATCACCAAGTTATAACAGTTTTAGCAGGTTAACATCATATAGCACTCTTGCAACGATGATTCTGGCATTAATATGACCTCAAACAAGCATGGCACAATGGAATGAAATATACATCATCTCCCAATGAACATTTTGACATATTATATGCATGAAATGGAGCTACTATCACGGAATTATGGCACAATGAACAGAGCAATAAAATGTTAAAGAAAAGGACTTGGAGAAATATCAACCTTCGAGATCTAGGTTTCCTTGGCACGCGAACCGAGGCAGCGGCGGATCTCGCCGGAGAACATGAGCCAGTCGCCGGAGTTGGAGGGGAAAAGCGGATCCGGCGCGGGAGGGGGGGGCTCCTCCGGCCGGATCTCGCCACATCCGGCGCAGGGCACGGCGCGGGCGGCGGCGGGCTTGGCGGCTACCGGAGTGGAGGCGGTGGACGAGGCGCGGTCGGACGGCGGGTGAGGGATTCCTGGATTAGGGGGTGTCCGATGGCGGTACTATGACCTTTGACCGGACTCCCGGACTATGAAGATACAAGATTGAAGACTCCGTCCCGTGTCGGGATGGGACTTTCCTTGGCGTGGAAGGCAAGCTTGGCGATACGATATGAAGATCTCCTCCCATTGTAACCGACTCTCTGTAACCCTAGCCCTCTCCGGTGTCTATATAAACTGGAGAGTTTTAGTCCATAGGACGAACAACAATCATACCATAGGCTAGCTTCTAGGGTTTAGCCTCTCTGATCTCGTGGTAGATCCACTCTTGTACTACCCATATCATCAATATTATCAAGCAGGAGTAGGGTTTTACCTCCATTGAGAGGGCCCGAACCTGGGTAAAATTATTGTGTCCCTTGTCTCCTGTTACCATCCACCTAGATGCACAGTTCGGGACCCCCTACCCGAGATCCGCCGGTTTTGACACCGACATTGGTGCTTTCATTGAGAGTTCCTCTATGTCATCACCTTTAGGCCCGATGGCTTCTTCGATCATCCACCACGACGCGGTCTAGGGTGAGACATTTCTCCCCGGACAGATCTTCGTATTTGGCGGCTTCGCACTATGGGCCAACTCGCTTGGCCATCTGGAGCAGATCGAAAGCTACGCCCCTGGCCATCAGGTCAGGTTCAGAAGTTTAAGCTACATGGCCGACATTTGCGGGGACTTGATCTTCGACAGATTCGAGCCACGGCCGAGCACGCCGCACTGTCACCATGGGCATGATTTCGCTCTGCCACCGGACAACGCCCAGAGCGTCGCTCAGGTGCCCGCTCCGACCATTAGCTCGGAGCCGACTACGCTAGTCGGGGATGGACGGTTGGACGCCACCCCAGGAGCCGCAATCTCTATGGCGATAGAGTCGAATACCAGCCTAGTCCTTTCCAGGGCCCATGACTCCAAGGTGCCCGACTCCGCTCCGGACTCCGTATATTCCGCACCTCTTCCGATCGAACCCGATTGGGCTCCGATCATGAAGTTCACTGCCACGGACGTCTTTCAGCACTCGCCCTCTGGCGATATCCTGAATTCACTAAAGTCTCTCTCTTTGTCAGGAGAGCCCTGGCCGGATTACGGTCAGCATGGTTGGGATGCGGACGACGAAGAAATTCGAAACCCACCCACCACCCACTTGGTAGCCACTGTCGACGATCTAACCGACACGCTCGACTTCGACTCCAAAGACATCGACGGTATGGACGCCGATAAAGGAGACGAACAAGAACCAACACCTATAGGGCACTGGAAAGCCACCTCATCATACGATGTATACGTGGTAGACACACCTGACAGAAATGACAACAAGGATCAAAAGGGCGCAACCAGGGATCGCTCCCTCGAAAAACAATCAAAGCGGCAGCGTAAGTGCAAAGCCAAGCCCCACCTCGACAAAGACCCAGCCATAGAGCAGGGTGAATCAACGGAAGACGAACATGCCATCGAGCAACCATCCAAACAAGGCGGACAATCCGAACAACCCACCCCCGGGAAAGATAATAGTACGGACGACCTCACGCCGGAAAAATTGCTCGAACATCAGAACCTCCACCAAAGGCTCGTTGCCACTGTTCGTAGCCCGAAAAAGCAGAAGCGGAGGCTCAAAACAGCGGAAGATGCACTCAGGATTAGATGGGGCAAAGTACTCAATACCGCACACAAGTACGGCAACAGTCGTCACACAAAGAGCTACCCGAAGCGGAAGCTACTACCGGAATTTGATGAAGAGGCCATAAAGCCCCCACAGTCAAAAAATAAGGAAGCCTCAAGGTCGTGTAGACGACCCCACGATCGATCTCAAGCAACAAAGGACGCCGCACTCAATACGGAGCGCGATCCGTCCAAGAATTCGCATCAAAAAACTGGCCCAACCAGATCCATCTATGGGCCAAGAAAGCAAGCTCCAGTGAGCAATGCAATGCAAGAAATATCCGAACATCTCGGCACACCTAAATACAGGGGCGCCGCACATCCCTTATGTTTTACCGATGAGGTGCTGGATCATGAATTTCCAGTGGGATTCAAGCCCGTGAACATAGAAGCATACGACAGAACAACAGACCCTGGAGTCTGGATCGAGGATTATATCCTCCACATACACATGGCCAAAGGAGATGACCTCCACGCCATAAAATACTTACCCCTTAAGCTCAAAGGGCCAGCCCGGCATTGGCTTAAAAGCCTTCCCGAAAACACCATGGGAAGTTGGGAAGCACTCAAGGATGCTTTTCGGGCAAATTTTCAAGGGACCTATGTCCGACCTCCGGATGCAGATGATCTGAGTCATATAACTCAGCAGCCCGGAGAGTCAGCCCGGAAACTCTGGAACAGATTCCTTACTAAAAACAATCAGATAGTTGACTGTCTGGACGCCGAGGCCCTAGCAGCTTCAAACATAGCGTCCGAGACGAATGGCTCGCCAGACACCTCGGCCAAGAAAAGCCAAGAACAATGGCCGGATTAACAAGCCTCATGAGCCGCTTTTCTGCAGGAGAGGATAGCTGGTTGGCAAGAAGCAGCACCAGCGACCCGAATACGTCCGAACCCAGAGATGGGAGCGGGAAAACGCGTCGTAACAAAGAGCCGCGCCGGATTAAGGACAACAGCCCGATGAGCACGACAGTAAACGACGTATTCAAAAGCTCTCGGCAAAATCAGAAAAAGCCTCCCCCCAAAGATGACAGGGACGAGCTATCCAACCTCAACAAAATCTTGGACAAAATATGTCAAATCCACAGTACTCCCGGGAGACCTGCAAACCATACCCACAGAGATTGTTGGGTCTTCAAGTAGTGCGGCAAACTCAACGCCGAACACAAGGGGCTCGACACACCAAGCGAGGATGACGACGCAGCCCACAAGAAGAACACCGGAGAACAAAAGAAGTTCCCACAAGAAGTCAAGACAGTAAATTCACTTCAGATGACAAAAGGGAAAAACAGAACGGCGCTTACAAAGACACGCGCCGTACGGCCAGCCCCAGAGGAGCATAGCCATTGGTTGTTACAACCAATCACCTTTGATCATCAGGATTACTCCAGAGGAGCCCGGAACGCAGGCTGGACTGCCTTGGTCTTGAATCCGATTATTAATGGACTCCAATTTACAAAAGTCCTTATGGATCACGGCAGTGACTTGAACCTGTTATATCAGGACACAATCCGCAAACTAGGGGTAAACCCGGCTGTAATCCACCATGGCAACACTTCCTTTCAAGGAGTCACGCCGGGTCCAGATACCCAGAGTATGGGTTCCCTTTCGTTAGAAGTCACGTTTGGCTCACCCGACAACTTCCGAAGCGAAAATCTAACATTCCACATCGCCCTATTCGTAAGTCGCTTTCAAGCGCTACTGGGACGTGAAGCTTTCGCCTGCTTTAACGCAACACCGCATTATGCATCCCTTACACTCAAAATGCCCGGCCCATGAGGCATCATTTGATTACAGGGGAATATAAATTGACCCCCAAAGTACAGGCAAGGGTGCGGCCGCCTGGACAGCCGCCCACTAATCCAGCCCTACCATCCCGGACACGGCTCGACCAGTCTGGCGTGAACGTACATATGCTTAATAGCCGCACAAGCCTGTACAAGGGGCTCCGCGTGTTCACAGTAGGAGATAATACGGCTCAATTCTTGCTCCAACTATATTTTGTTCATTTTAATATAGATTTCTCGCACGCTTATTTTTTATTGAGTTCCTCTCTTTCGCAGACGAACATCGTGCTATGCCCATCCAGGATATGGCACAACAGAGACACATGCGCAGACGTGCAGCAGGGACCCGTTTCAAGGATTCTTTTCAGATTAAGACCCTGCGTAAACCTTTTTTATTGTCTCTTGTTGACAACATCCCCCGGTTTTTCTGTAACCGACGAGGATGGCGTCTTGGCATGTGGCCACGCCAGAATTTTTGCGCGTACCTGGACACCAGGGGCTTTTTTACCAAGGGCTCTATTTCGGCCCGTCTTCATAAAGACCGAATACCTTAGGGAGTGTTCGGCGTCGCGAGTTTGGCCTTATATGCATCAGCTTTGAATCATGTCTTTGGTCAAATGTTGGGTTTGCCCGGCTCCTGTGTTTTGCTGCCTTACGTTCCATCATATCGGCTAACGCGGCACCAGGAGAACTATTGCGATTGTGCCCCGGTTCGGCCAGGCGAGCACCTCAGTAGAGAAAGCCGAAAACTGACTGTCATGATATAGCGAGAGACTGGTCAACCACTCGATGACTTTTGGAATCTTTAGGATTCCTCCGCATTAATGAAGGGCCACTTCCCGGTCAGGCACACTCGCGCCCCGAATTCGGGTGAGCGCGGTGCCCCTAGGGGCTGTTCAGTAGCCCCACTGTCAAACTCCTATGGCTAAGTGAAAGTGATAATGCATTATAGTCCAGTTGCCTAGTTCACCGCGCCAAGACGTTGGACTAAGTGTGAAAAGGCGCCTTTTTGTGAACACCCCCGCATTCTATGCGTGGGGGCTGAAGCCAACGACTGCGATCTTTCAGGTTATATACACATATATACATTAAACGGCCGCACAGGAGGCATCATAATTCTTGCAAGCACAAGTATAAAAAGCTTTTATATTCCATCAAAATATTCATTTTACAATAGTACACGCTATTCGAACACAACATCCTTCGAGCACTGCGACTCTATTAAACGAGCGCCATGAAGAACTTCCTCAAAGTAGTGCTTGGCAGGTACTCGGCTTTCGTCCAAATCCCAGGATGCAACAACACTGGCCTTCATATCCGCCCAGTATGTTTTGACACGGGCAAGAGCCATCTATGCGCCCTCTATGCACGCCGACCTCTTCATTGCATCAACATGCGGCACCGAACCAAGGAACTGCTGCACCAGGCCAAAATAACTCTTCGGCTCCTGCTTCTCCGGCCACAGACGACTCGCAACATACCTCATGCGAGTTCGGATAACCTGTTCAGCTCCGCCCAGGCAGCCAAACAGTCGGACACCGAAAGTGGGCGTTCTGGATTGTGGAACTGCGACCAAAAAAGCTCTTCCAATACATGGTCACCTCGGCCGCAGAAGTGTTCGGTCGCGTCCGCCGCACTAGCTGCCAAATACAGATAAGTGTTTTCCGCACTCCACTGCCGGTCTAACGGAGCATACTTGGGGTCTTCGAACTTCTTCCGCAGCATATAGGGCTTTCCAGCCGTGATATCTCCGGCTTGACGCAGCTCCTCCTTCATAGCTCTCATTGCAGAACGAGTATCCTTGGCCTCGGCTGTGATCTTTTCAAGGTCCTTTTGAGCCGCCCTATCTTCTAGTTCAAGAAAATTACAGCGGTCGGTAGCATCCTTCAATTTTATGGCCATCTCGGCTATTACTTTCTTGCTCTTGCAGTGAGCAGCGTGTTCGGCTTTTAGCTCTTCAGCCGCTTTAACGGCAGCCGCATCACTTCTCCTTGCTGGCTCCTTGGCTCGGGCAAGTTCCGCCAGAAGGTTCTCCATGGCAGCAGCACCATCTACATCAAGCACATATCTTATAAGGCACGAGCATCAAAGTCCTCTTATCATGTGTCTTTGGAACATACCTTGTGCCTCGTCTAGCCGCTTATTTACAAGCGCGATGTCGGCATCTGCTACGTCAAGTTGCCGCTTTAGCTCAGCAGATTCATCAGTCCGGCTAGCCACCGAACGCCTCGCCACCTTCATATAAAAGGCGACATATTATACCTAGGGTTATTATCCTCAGTGCACCGTCACTCTTGACGACACACAAAGTCTTAGGGGCTACTATTTATATAGGGCGCATTTAATATGCGGCTCTACCAAAAGGTACACCTTTTTATGTACCTCAAAGCCTGTTAGTAGACTCCTGGAAGCCACGTACAATCCGCTTTCTGCGGATGAAATCCTTCAAATCACCGTATTCATCAACATACGGTGTTCTTCAGAGATGCACGCCCTCCGAAGTAGATCCTTCAGCCCCTCCGACCGCGAACCAGAGGATGTCGGACTAGCCTGACGACCTTTTCCAGGATCCGGACTTGGAAAAAAACCCCGAGACGACAACTCGGGGTCGCCTGCCTCGTGAGACGGTGCAACAAGGGGAGGCGTTTCGCTCTCTATCATCTCCGGATGAAGATCCCCTGAAGATGAGCTCTGCTGAGAAGGGTTGAGATCCGAACTGCAAGGTAATATTTTGGTTATCTTCCTCAGAAATAAAACAGCAATTTCATTTATTATGGAACGCCTCCCTTCACTTACGGCTCGTGGGAGAGCGGGTCCCCTTTAGGGGGCGATTCGGCCGGGGTGTTCTTCGGTGCCGAACCCTCTGGCAAAGATTTCTTCCCCCATTTTGAGGCCATCACCTCCGGGTCTTCAAAGGTAGTCCTTTTCTTTCCCTGGTCGGGGGAATTTTCGATTCTTCCCTTCCTAATAGCCTCCTTCGCGGAGGTGGTAGCTCCTTGGTTCCCCCCTTCGCCTTCTGCCAAAAGCACGACCTCCAGCATCCTGGTTTGCACGGGATTCGACGCGGTCTCGGGCAGGGGGGGTGGACACCTGATAAGCTCTGCCTTCACTATCCACTCCTGTTCAAACGACAACTCTATTAAGGGTAATTTTTTGATGAAAATACGGATGGTGTTGGGGATATAACTATTTGTGTAAGCCGCAAAGGAGGGGTCGGGTTACGCAAAGAAGACTCGCTAGAGAGAAGCCCAAGACCAAACTATGAATATGGCGGTTCATAGAAAGCTTAAGGCTCACTGGCGACTTAAGGCCCGTTGTAGTAAACCGCTGTAATAATATTACTTGTGTCATAAGGTAGACTTAACTAGTCACCGAGCCGGACATTGTTTATAAGCCGGCCGGGACTCTGTAAGCCACAGGGCATCCACCCGTGTATATAAGGGGATGACCCGCTGGCGGCTTAGGGCAAGAAACAACTCATCGAGAGCCAGGCATAGCGTATCTCGCTCCCTGGTCATCTAAACATCAATACCAACCAAACTAGACGTAGGCCTTACCTTCACCGTAAGGGGCCGAACTAGTATAAAACCTCTCATGTCCTTTGTCCCGATTAACCCCTTCAAGCTTCCTAGTGGCGATGGCTCCACAACTAAGTCCTTTCACGAGGACATCTGACGTGACAATTCCACGACAGTTGGCACCCACCATGGGGCCAGCACACGGTGGATTTGAGTTCTTGAAGGGCAACTTCGAAGGGCTCAAAGGATACGTAGTGGGCCGGATGACCAAAAGTCATCGCGGAAAGATCTACATCGACGACGAAGGCTGGGGCCCCGATGCCGACTCAATTGAGTACGGGTACCGGGTCCCCTTCGGAGGGATCCGCATCTTCATCAGCCGGATTGGTGAGCCGGGGCCTGAGCCGGACAACTGCACCGACCTCGTCGAGACGGATCAGCGTGCGAAACCCGCCCGAGTTCAAACCGGCATGAAGCGTGTCTTTGTGGGTTGTGTCCATGGAGAAGAACTTTCTGAAGGACCTGAAGACGGTGGTGAGACGGTCGTCCACTCTGACGGTAATTTGTCCGCCGGTTCAACAGATTCTTTGTATCAAGTTCAAGACGATGCGCTCGGGGGCTGTTCCGATGGCCTTAGTATTCCGGACCTCTGCGAGCCGCCAATTTGGGCAGGAGTCTTTATGGCTGGGACTCAACCCGGACAAAACTCTACGCCACAGCTGCAATTACTTCCGGGTTAGGAGCAGCCGTGGCAGGAGGCCCTGTGCGCCCGCCGGCTCAAGTACTTAGACCTCATGGACAAGCTTACGACCCTGTTAACCGCCACGGTTATCCCTGCAAACAAAGATGAGCATGATGCGGAGGTAGCACGGGTACGTGAGGAGATAGCTCAGGCCAAGGAGGCCTTAGCAGCTGAGGATACTAGGCTAGCCACGGAGCGGGCGGCACTTGACGCCCGGGAACAGCGGTTACAGTCAGAGGCTTACCAGCTTACGATGAGTTTAAATGCGTCCAATGAGGTAATGAGAAGGAGACACCACCAGACCCAATCCCAGTTGCCTCCAAATTACGACCCTGGGGTTCTTTTTGCTACACCCGGAGCCGGCCCAAGTAAACCGCTAGAGGGCAATCAGCTTAAGACATCCGGAGCAGGAGGACCGGTTCAACGTCGAGAGATGCCACCTCCTCATATGAGCACGGAACCATCACGTTATGTGCCGATACCGCTGGGTCACTTTTCCAACCCCATGGAGAACTTAATTGCAACATCAGCACGTCTGGCAGCTCTTCCAATGGATGGCAATGACCCAACAGCGGTGGAGACCCGGAGGATCAGAGAACTTGTTCAGCCAGCCCTAGCTCAGCAAGAGGTCTATTCTTATAATCGGGATAGATTTCATTCGGCTCCTCCGCCTTGGATGGCACCACCTCATCAGAACCGGAGTCAGAGTTACAGCGGGCACATAGGATCTGAAGTTTCGTCACGCAACATCCAACGCCGTGACCAACATGGAGGCTATGACCCTGTGCAAGATCGAGTACGGCGGGAGAAAGAGCGAGCGGCTCAGCTGGCGGCTCAACAGACGGCACATCAGGATATGCCAGAATATCCAACGACTTCTACTAAGATGGGAATAGCCACCAGAGCCGGTGGCTTTTCTTGTTTGGTACCGGCTTTGCGCAATGTGCGCCTGCCCAAAGATTTCAAGGGACCTCGAAAGGTGCCGAATTACACGGCCGACTTACAGCCTGAAGCATGGATCGAGAGTTATGAGATGGCCATGGAACTATTGGAGGTCAGTGACGCGGCAATGGCTAAATACTTCACCATGATGTTAGATGGAACGACCCGTTCTTGGCTAAAAGGTTTACCACCTAATTCCATTGGTTCGTGGGAGGAGTTAAAGGCCCGTTTCATCCGGAACTTCAAAGACACCTGTAAGCAATCTATGACGGTCATGGACTTGACAAATTGTAAGCAGGGGGAAGGTGAATCTACCACCCATTGGGTACGCCGGGTCAAGGAGATAATTCATTCACCTGATAAGATAGATGTCGGTTCTGCAGCCCTTATAATGGAAAAGAATTGCAGCTTCAAGCCGCTAAGGCAGAAATTAGGGCGCCTTAAACGTGACTACAAGGATATGGGTACGCTAATGGCGGCTCTGGTCAAATATACCGATTCTGATAGTACCAAGGATCCCGAGTCTGACGGTGAAAAGACAGGGAAGGGAAAACGGAATGACAGTAGAAATGGCCAATAGCACAACCCGGAGAATCAAAATAGCAATAAGCGCAAAGCGGATGACGACCCGGAGCTTGTGGCCAATGTTAATACACAAGGTAACAATCAGAGGCATAATGGTAAGTGGCCTCGATCCGGCGGGTTATACACCTTTCTTCATAGTCTGTGGAGTCTAGGCGGCTTTGCTAAGTGATATTCGGCCATGGGATATAGCCCACCTTCGGTTTTTACTGTACTTGAGCCACCAGCTCTTATGATATATATGTTTTTTGACAATGTACATATTATATAAGGTAATAAAGCAGGACCTTTGTCCTTTTTTCACCCTCAAAAAGGTGTATATGTCTTTTTGATAGGTGGTGGAAACAACCAACAGGGACCGGATCATATCTGAATCCGGCTTTCCCTTTGGATCGGCTTATGATCATATCTGAATCTAGCCATATCACTTGGGGGCTTCTTGTTCAAACATGGGTCGTATCCGAACCAAAGAGAACATAGCGATCGATACTCACTTGATCGGCGTACTACCAAACCTACTTGGGGGCTTCTTATCATATTTGAATCACAGCTTAACCCCTTTGGGTCTGACGTGGATCCTATATGAATCAGCGTCATTAGACAAATCTTATGGTCACTTGGGGGCTTCCTGTTCAAACATAGGTCGTATTCGAACCAAAGTGAACATAGCTGTCGTTACCCACTTGATCGGCATCACCAAACCACTGGGGGCTATATGATCGTATCCTAATCTTAGCTTAACCCCTTTGGAATGGTTTACTGATTGCATTCGAATCAGAAGCCTGTAAATTATTTGATTATCTTGAGACTTTGGGAAAACATTATGAGATGTTTTTTATCTTTCAGGTTTAATATTGGTCACACCTGGTTATTAAGGACCAGGTGAGCATCAAGTAAGCAGGAAAGGTTATCAAGGAATTACATGCATGCTATTATGTCTATGTTTAGAAACAATGTAGTTGTAAACTAGCCTGTGTAGGGTGCCTTTGGTTCGTTTCCGGGTTACAAATACCTGTTGTGACACCTGGTGTGATAAACCGCCAAAGGAGTTTGTTTGGTTTATGTGCAGGATAAGACAAGTAAATTGAACATCAGGGAGACAAATGGTCAACATAAGCTAGGCAATGGCGGCTTATGAAAGTATTAAACGCCATAAACATGCGTGAAGGCATGACAAAATTAAGGAGTTTTTCTATCCTATTACAAGACTCCCGGAGCCTAAATAAAGTGAAAGCATTGTTTTGAGAAAGGTTAAGACGCCCAGCAGTTTATTCCTTTGGCGGGCTTGATGGCTCCGGATTATCCTTCTCCGCCTCTCCGTCGGTTGCTTTGTCCTGGAAGGTGGATGAGGCCCAGTCAATGCCGCTCAAGGCTTCAAATTCAGCCTCATCATCTATTAACCCGGCCGGGTCCACTTCAGGGGCAAAGGTATGCTTACGCGTTGGAGGGATCAGGCTGACTTGGTCATACGGAACGTTTGGGATTCTCCGGTTCTCCTATCATAGCCCGGCGAATACTTAGTGAGATCAGTATCATTGCCAATGAGAGTCGCCAAGGGACGAACGACTTTGACACAGGCGGTGAAGTCTTGATCATCAAATACAGAGCCATCCTCCTTCAGGCTTGGATATCCAAGAGTAAGATCAGCCAAGTCAAGTTCTGGCACCCATGCCTTTGCCCGGCTTAATGCGGCCACGGCTCCGGCTCTTGCAGATGCCTGCCTTAAGTCCTTAATCCGTTGAGGTAGCACTGCGAGATGCTTCAACACATCTTGTAGGAGGCAAGGAGGGGTATTTGATAAGGCTACAACGGCCAAAGCACGTTGTGACCCGGAGTACAGCTGCTCCACAAGGGTATAAACTGCCTTGAGCTTGATCAGCATGTTCTGCTTGAGGTTGGTACTCCTGGGGCCTGTGTGGTCACAAGCATAACAATAAGCCGGAGATAATTATCACAATAATCCTTGGAAGATTGCGATGTTTAAGGGTTTTTCAGAGTGGCTTACCGAAGATGGCTGAGACCATTTGGGATATCTGCCACTTTAAGTCGGACAGTTCGGTTGTTGCCTCGGCAAGAGATGCTTCTGCCGTCTCGGACCGAGTCACTAGGGAAGCCTTCTCATCAGCCCAAGTTTTCTTCTCCGACTCAAATTTCTTCTTTAGTTTCTCATTTTCAGAGACACTGAATTCAAATTTGGAGTTAGCCTTCTGTGTCTCAAGTTCTTGAGTTTCCAGACGACTCTTCAGGAACGCAAGCTCGGATTCAAACTGACTTATGGCAGCCTGCATTGACACCAGGTTATGGTAAGAATTATAAGGTAACATTAAAAGTCTCAAGCACCTTACAAGTAAAGATACTTGACACTTGGGGGCTAATGTATGCTGAAGAATTGTAAACCTTCTCTTGCCGGGTCACATATGTTCAAGTCTCAAGCACCTTACAAGTAAAGATACTTGACACTTGGGGGCTAATGTGTATTGCAAATTTAAAAGCCTTATGTTATAACCGGGTTAAGTTAATTCTTTTTGAGCCGGATAAGTTAACAGGTAAAGCAGATTTCTAAAGTCTACAACATATTTGTTCAATAAGCAATAGACTTGGGGGCTGGTACAGTATGTAAGACTCAGGTAAACAGTATAAGTAATACCTCAGATTTGTGCTGTATTTGTTTCACCATGTCAATTTCCAGGTCACGGCTATTATGCACTTGATTCAGATAGCCCGAGACTATATCACCAATGCTTAAGTGAGTATAATCAGTAATGTCCTGCTTGGCCTTTCGGCGTTGGGCAAATTCTTCCTTGGCGGTACATTTGGCAAGGACGGTAGGCCGTCCTGGTTCAACAAACTGAGACTTCACAATCTCAACTTCCGGTTCATTCGTCTTGACCGGGCTAGGAATTTCCGGGTTATCAGAATCGTGGACAACGTCTTCTGCAGGCGGGTCAGAGGTTGACACCGGAATACCGAAAGCCGGTTCAGGCGGTGGCTGATGAGTGGAGCTGTCAGGAACGGATGAGTCAATCGCCGGTTCAGTGACCACCGGGTCTCGGGACGGCTTGTTCTTCTTTGCCCTCTTGCTGGGCTTCACCTGCAGGCTGTCAATCAAAGTGGAAGGATGAGTATCAACGTATAAGTATGGAAAAGCTTAAAGTAAGAAAAGTTGTATTACCCGGGAGCTGTTTTAAAAGCCGGCATGTTTGATTGCATCGACTCGTCGGAAGACGGAGAGGTATCCTGATATTTGGAGTCAGATGAATTGAGAGGTTGGCGAATTAGACCCGCCAAAGGAATAGCAGAATGTAAATCGGAAATAACCTCGGCCCGACGCTTCCTGGTTACATCGGGTAAGCCGGAGGAGAGTTCTGCGTCTTGAGTGGCCCGAGTTTGCCTCCGGTTCTCATGCTGTTGTCGCTTCAAAAGAAATTGAGGATCTTGGTAAGCTAGAGGATGTGAAAATCTTACTTTCCGGGTCACCCTTCGGATTTTTTGTGTTGGCAAAGGCTCTGAGTCGGAGGAGATTATAGTTACCTCTTCGTCAATTGCTTGACTGTTCCATGTATCCTCCTGAAAGGATAGAATGTCAGTAGAGTAACGCTATAGGAGTTAAGGAAATTAAAAGATTACCTCTTCCTCATCAGAAGACGAGTCATCCAATTTAAACAGATCAGAGGCGCTGGACTTTTTCTTCTTAGAGGTGCCCGTCTTGGAGGCCTTCCTTTCGTTTTTCTTGGCTGTCCTGGCTTGTTTGGCAGCCTCATGGTCATACTTGACCTTCCAGAAATTATCATCGACCTGTGGAAAAAGATAAGGAATCATAAATACAAGAAGGTATAACATGTTAAAGAGTATTTTTGAAGATTGATAACTTACTGCAGGGGCCGGGTTCTTCTTGTAGAAGGGAAGTAAGCCGAAGGCATTACTAGTTACAGTACCCTCCTTCATTAGCGATTGGACTGTAGCGTCTACCACATCGTCTGGTAAATCATCAGGGCTATGACGCATTGGGTCATCCTTTTCGCCTGTGTAAGTACACATTAAGCCGGAGCGGCGGCTTAACGGTAGTATCCGCCAGGTGACCCAGGCTCGGACCAGATCGATGCCGTTTAACCCGTTCCCTAGAAGAGCTTTGATCTTCCTGATGGTTGGGTTGAGAGGCAGGCGCTCAACAGCAGATAACTTATCTGCCAGCGGATGATTGGATTCGAGGCGCAGGGCACGAAAGCCGGGCAAAGGTTTTTTGTCAGCCGGAGAAGTGTCCTGACAGTAGAACCACGTTTGGTTCCAAGATTTTGGGTGACTCGGCAACTCAGCATAAGGGAAAAGACAGTCTCTCTGTCGCTGGATTGAGATGCCGCCAAGCTCAAGACTGGGCCCGTTGGCACGTTCATTTTGTCGGTTCATGTAAAGAAGTTCCCTGAACAAAAGTAGACTTGGCTCTTCTCCCAGGTACACCTCGCAGAAGACTTGAAAATTACAAAGATTTGACACGGAATTGGGTCCAATGTCTTGAGGTCTAAGGTCAAAGAAATTCAGAACTTCCCTGAAGAATTTTGAGCCAGGAGGGGCAAATCCCCAGTTCATGTGATCCATGAAAACTACTACCTCCCCATCTTTGGGTTGAGGTATTTCCTCAGACGGGTTAGGGGCACGATAAGACATGATCTCCCTCTTCGGCAGATGGCCGGACTTCACGAACTCGGCAAGTTTGCTTTTGGTCACTGTGAATGGAACCCAATTGCAAGTCACAGGGGCTTTGGCCGCTTTAGCATCCATGACAACAGTGGGCTCCGATAAAATAAGGAAGCTCCGGTTCAACTTTTACATGGGAGAAATATCTAAAATTATTTAGAGTGGCGGCTTAAAGAAAGGGGCCTAATGATATAAGGGTGATTGTGCAATAATATTTAAGCCGCTAGCAGTGTCAAGAGCAATTCAAGAATTCTTAAGATCATGAGAAAAGGGCAAGGCTTACAGTTTAGTATTGCTTATTTAAACCGGACACCTAGATAGTGGTGTTTAAAGGGCATTTTTATGAAGAAGTTTTCCGGGTGATAGAAACAAGTTTCACAGACGACAACTATTATTTTGGATCAAATTATTGCTCCGAAAGATGAATTTTCTAGACCTAAAAACAGGGCAGAGAAGTTCATACACTTGAAGAGGGATTCTAAACGAGGGAAATGAGATTTATTTTATGCAAGATCAACACAAACAACTGCCGCAGCAGTTCTGCACAGTTTTTACGATCTAAACGAGGCATTGGAAATGAAAGCTAATGAGAGTTTGCGTCGGGCAGTGATGAACGCCGACGAACTCAGTGGAGCTTCAATGTAGATCTAAGAAAAGGTGAGGAGAGGAACTCACAGATAAGGACAAGCTGCGGAGGTTCGCCGTCGATCTCTGGTTAAAGTCAGGTCGATGCAGCGGCCCGAGTCGAGGAAGATGAGCGGGTCGATGGCGACGACAGTGGAGCTCGAATGGTAGAGAGGAGAGGAGGAAGACGACTGAAAGGATAAAAAGGAAAATACCTAAAGTCGCGGCTATTTATAGGGAGAGGATAACTGAGACGGCACGGGAAATGAGGAGATAAGAATTACTATCCAGCGGCCCCGACGCCTCGATTCTTGGGATAGTCAGTAAAGACAAAGATACGTTGAAGACATGGCGGAATAAAAATAAGTTTTATTGATGATGATGTCACGGTGATTTAACCCAGATACAGATGATGACGTCACGATAGGTTAAAATTCTTCGTGCAGGACAAAGGACTGCAAGACAGTTTATAAGGTATTTTAAGATTGACATGAACAGGTTCAAATAAATCTGGGGCCTAATGCTGGGGATATAACTATTTGTGTGAGCCGCCCGGGAGGGGCCGGGTTACGGAAAGAAGACTCGCCAGAGAGAAGCCCAAGACCAAAGTATGAAAATGGCGGTTCATAGAAAGCTTAAGGCCCATAGGCGACTTAAGGCCCGTTGTAGTAAACCGCTGTAATAATATTACTTGTATCATAAGGTAGACTTAACTAGTCACCGAGTCGGACATTGTTTATAAGCCGGTCGGGACTCTGTAAGCCGTAGGGCATCCACCCGTGTATATAAGGGGACTACCCGCTGGCGGCTTAGGGAAAGAAACAACTCATCGAGAGCCAGGCATAGCGTATCTCGCTCCCTAGTCATCGAAACATCAATACCAACCCAACTAGACGTAGGCCTTACCTTCACCGTAAGGGGCCGAACTAGTATAAAACCTCGCGTGTCCTTTGTCCCGATTAACACCTTCAAGCTTCCTAGTGGTGATCGCTCCACAACTAAGTCCTTTCATGAGGACATCTGACGTGACAATTCCACGACAGATGGTGTGTCCAAATATGGGGCTACTTACCTCAGCATGCGGGCGATTGCAGCTCAGACCTGCGTCCTCGGACAAATCCGGACGCCTTGCTTGTGATCCGAAGAACAATTTGTACATCTCCACCTGCGTCGCGCCCATGAAATGTTGGAGGACTCGCGGGCCCTCCAGATTAAATTCCCACAGGCGGAGAGGGCGACGTTTGCAGGGCAGTGTGCGGCGAATCAGCATAACTTGCGCCACTACGGTCAAATTGATATCTCTTTCTAGAAGATCTCGAATGCGGTCCTGCAGCAAGGGCGCGTCTTTGGGCGGCCCCTAGATAAGTCCTTCATTAACCCATGACGCTAGCCGTGGTGGGGGACCCGAGCGAAAAGTAGGTGGCGCCACCCATGTGGTGCCCTTGGGGGCTGTGACGTAAAACCAGTCCCGTTGCCATAAGCCGAACTACTCTTGAAAGGAGCCCTCGGGCCATGGAGCGTCGGCCATCTTGCTTATTGTAGCTCCTCCGCACTCAGCATGCTGCCCCTCGATCATCTTCGGTTCCACCTTTAAGGTTCTTAGACACAATCCGAAGTGAGGAGTAATATGGAGGAAGGCCTCACACACGACAATGAATGATGAGATTTGGAGGATGGACTCTAGAGATAAGACGTGGAACTCCAACCCATAATAAAACATAAGCCCCCTCACGAAGGGATCAATCGGGAAGCCTAGCCCCCGAAGGAAGTGAGATACGAACACCACGCTCTCACTGGGCTGGGGAATGGGAATGGCCTGCCCTTGAGCAGGCAGCCTATGTGAGATTTCATCGGTTAGATACCTGGCATCTCTCAGCTTTCGCACATCTTCCTCCGTAACGGAGGAAGGCATCCACCGGCTTTGAAGGTCGGAGCCGGACATCATCAAAGGTCTGAAGCGCCTAAAACTAGAGCTTTGGGTGTTGGAACTCAAAGCGAGGGGCGGATTCGATTGGATTGAGAAGAAAGGAGTCGAGCCTTGGTCTCTTTATAAATGAGTTGAATACCAAGAGCCCTCCCCGTAACCGTTTGGGACTCGCTTTCAATTAGGGAGTCATACCAAAGGCACGGTTGGGTTATCCACGCCCGTATTGATGAGAATCCTGAAATAAGGGGACACGATCTCTGCTTTGACAAGACGTGCCAAGGAAACCACCTCGCTAAACGCGCTGAGGTGGAACAGTAAAACAATTCGAATAAAGGCCTGGCCGTGACGTGACATCACGCTGCGGAATACGTCAGCAGATTAGATTTGTGCAAATATTATTCTCACTAAGGTGGCATGTGGAACTTATTTTTGCAGAGCTGGACACTATCCTTGTGTTCAACATCTTCTATGAAGTATTCGGAGGAGGAACCCACCTTGCAATGCCGAAGACAATTTGCATGCCGGACTCGTCGTCATTGAAGCCTGGTTCAAGGGCTACTGAGGGAGTCCTGGATTAGGGGGTGTCCGGATGGCCGGACTATGACCTTTGGCCGGACTCCCGGACTATGAAGATACAAGATTGAAGACTCTGTGTCGTGTCCGGATGGGACTTTATTTGGCATGGAAGGCAAGCTTGGCGATACGATATGAAGATCTCCTCCCATTGTAACCGACTCTGTGCAACCCTAGCCCTCTCCGGTGTCTATATAAACCGGAGAGTTTAGTTCCATAGGACGAACAACAATCATACCATAGGCTAGCTTCTAGGGTTTAGCCTCTCTGATCTCATCAAGCAGGAGTAGGGTTTTACCTCCATCGAGAGGGCCCGAACCTGGGTAAAAACATCGTGTCCCTTGTCTCCTGTTACCATCCGCCTAGACGCACAGTTCGCGACCCCCTACCCGAGATCCGCCAGTTTTGACACCGACAGCGGGCTTGGCGGCGGCCGGCACGGAGGCGGAGGACGAGGCGCGGTCGGACGGTGCGCGGCGCTGGGCGGCGCCGGCGACGAGGCGGCAGCGAGCGGCGGCTCGGGGCGGCGGGGCGCGCGGGCGAGGAGATGTGGGCGTGGGCGCAGGCGGCGGGACGCGGGGGCCGGCTGCGGGCTCGGTGGGCCGGCGGCGCGCGCGGTGGCCAGGTGCCACGTGGTGGCCTCCGATTGGGTGGGGCGCGTCGGCGGACGCGTTTGGCCCGATCCGGCCATGTCCGGCGGTGGAGAGGGAGCGGAGCTAGGGTTGGACTACGCGAAAAATCAGAGGGGATCACATATTTATAGATTCTGGGAGCTAGGAGACTCCAAATGAGGAGCGGTTTTCGGCCACGCGATCGTGATCGAACAACTGAGAGCATCGAGGGGGTTAGGATGAGCTCATGGGATGCAAGACAAAAGGGGCTTTGAAGTTACCCGGTTAACCGTTGGAGCATCAAACGACCTCCAAATGGAACGAAACTTGACCGGCGGTCTACCGGTGCTATACCAAGGCCACTCGGAAATCCTCGGTCCATTCCGAGGATGTTTTTATCCTGCTCACGAAACAAGGTCTGAGAGGTGCGACGGGCGCGCGCGAGAGGTCTAGACTCCAAACGGACAACGGAGAGAACCGAGAGAACCCGAACGGATGCAAGTTTTGAAAAACATGTAGATGAAATGTAGATGATGACATGGCAAAATGCACCACGCAAGCAAGTGACATGGCAACATAGGCGAATAACTGGCAGGCACCTGGCACATCGAATCCGGGGCGTTACATGACAGCTGGGACCAACCGGACGGGCCACCATATTTTGCAAAAAAATGTTTCCCCCTGACTGCTGGGACCTAACAGCTACCTCTTCACACGCAAGGAAGTGCGTCCGGGCAAAAAAACTGATTCGCCCCCCCTGAGTGTTGGGACCCACCATCTACATCTTCGCACGCAATGAAGTGTCTGACAATCGGGACCCACCTGGTCGAAGCGTACATAGCATTGTCATTCTGGTCGCGAACGTGTACGTACATACTGGTCGATGTAGAGGCGCGCACATGTCATACTAGAGGCACGCACGTAGCATGTACACGTACGTACAGCGGCCACTATGCAAGAAAGAAAATACAGCCACGTACGTACATACAGGCGGTGTCTCGAACGCCTACTCGGGCATACGTACGGCCAGGGCTTGTGTACATGGCTGAGTTGGAACGGAGAAACAGCGTCGTCGTCGTGTTCATGGGAAGGCTACGGAATGCTTCGTGTTCATCAGGAGGCAACGGAACATGTGGGAGCCAACCGGCTTGGACGGAATAGCCGATGGAAACGAGGCCTGGCGTACCGCAGAACGGAGGAAACGGCCTTGTGTTCGACTGGACATGTTCGAAATGGGATCCTGTTCATTGGGAGGGGTCTGTTGTACTGCAAAACAGAGGAAAACGACTTGTGTTGGACCTCATACAGTCTAAACGGGGTCCAGTTGATCGGGAGGGGTGTGGCGTACCGCAAAACGGACGAAACGAACTTGTGTTGGAGCGCTACGGTCGAAACGGGCGTCCTGTTCATCGGGAGGGGTGTGGCGTACCGCAAAATGGACGAAACGGACTTGTGTTGGAGCGCTACGATCGAAACGGGGTCCTGTTCATCAGGAGGGGTATGGTGTACCACAAAATGGGACTCCACGGGATACTGTTCATCTCCACCGTCGACCTCCTGCAGCCTCCACGGGCTACTATTCATCCACTGCCGACCTCCTCCAGCCTCCACCTACGACTGTTCATCCACGGGCTCCTGTTCATCCATCCTCCATCGCACGCTACTCCACTGGCTACTGTTCAACTACCCCTCTCGACGGCTTCCTGTTCAACCACCCCCACCGGGAACTGTTCATCCAACCTCCCAGCAACGCTCACTGTTCATCCAGAGGCAACATCGATCGGCTTCAGTTAGCAGCAGTAGTGAAGGAATGGCTCGATCGGGATCAGTTAACAGCCATCGATCGATCGCTCGGGTTCACTAACGCGTAGCCTGCAGTGTAATCGCTCGGGTTCAGTAGGAGAACGCCTCGCTCGGGTTCAGTTAGAGCCTCCGTGGATGAGAGAAATGTGCAAACCTCCGTGCATCGCTTGGCCCTGACCACCCACCATAACCGGGAACACCCCGACATTTTCCTCGCCCTCGCTTCTACCACGGTTTTTTCCGTCATGGACGACCCAAACAATGTCAGCAGCTGCGTCTCCGGCCCGCCCAGGACGAAAAGCCCATTTTCTGTCATGATTTTGTTTCATAGAAGTAGGAGCCCACCACATCTATGATGATATCGGGTTTGTTACAATTATCGTTATAGAAGTGTCATAAGTATGACAGAAAAAAAATTCGTTCGGCCCAAAATGTCACGGATGTGTCTTTTTTTTGTAGTGAAGGACAGAGTAGGTTTTCGCTTTTTGGCATTGTTATATGTTGTGTCTCCTGGAATTTGAGACTTGGTCCCTAATGAGCAAATGCAGCCTAGGGTTTCATTTTGGGGGTTTTTGATTATGTGCGTTCTTTGATTTCAGACATGTCTAGATACATATCCAATTAGTGGATTCAATTACCTGCAGGTGTGGACATACATACTTCCCCACAGGGAACTAGAGCACCTCTGCTAATTTTGTTGGGAAGTGGATATGTTGTTTTATAGCATTACATGTTTTGTCCAGTCTACTTCTCTTTGTTTCTTTCAAGGAAAACTAGATGTTTGTTTATGTTGAATTTTTGCTTCAATTTTATGCTCACCTGATGATCCAATATGAGATGTGCTTCTTAGAAACCTAAATTTTACTCTAATCTGACGGAATTTTTTGATAGTATGGTCTTTGTAGACATGGAGTGTAGATGCATACAAGAGGACAAGAAGGTATTTCCTTATAAGTATTTATTTGAAGCAAAACGGAGATAAAAAAACTGATGCTCAAGTTAACCTCTTAGTAAATATTAGTGTCAAAGTTGTTCACCTCCTCGACACCGTTCGATTTCGTCGTCAATCTCTCCTAGACCCACTCAGCAGGTAAAGTAGCTCTGTATCCTTAAATTGTTTGCTCCAAATACTTTTTACTCATATATTTTGTCAATAATATCATGTCCTAATTGGTCATTCTCAACTAATTTAAAGTTGAGTAGTTCCATGGACTCTACCTCAACAGAAATAGTCCCAATACATGTTGTGGGCAATCAGGAAAAGGTGGTATAGCTAATGTTTAATCTGTTACTTAATGGTCGATTCCACCTTTTCCATGTTTGTATACGCACCTAATGCTTTTAGAATTGCGCCAATGTAGGAAAACAAACCAAGATTTTTTCTTATTTTTGCAAATGCTTGGTTAGGTCATCCGGTTCCCAATGCATACACCACCCAAAAAGAAAGTTCCCAGTTCGTGGCTTCATAGTCTCACTGCTGGGACGTACACAAGTGGATGAGTGAAACCCATTAGTTAGTTTGCAGCTGGTAAAAAGGAACAACCACTTGCAAATTACTTGATAGTCTGTCTCCTGGTGTGTACGAAAGCTGGCGAGCACAACTCATTACTCAGTTTGCTACTGGCCAAATAGAAATAGGGCGCATAGCCAGTCCATGCTACCTTTTTCTTTTATGTGACTGTAAATTATGATTAATCTAAATGTTATGAATTAAAGAAGAAAATAATCTGTACCCAGGTTGCCTATTTATCTGTGGCATAGAAGACGTACCTTTTCAAAGATTACGCATGTGCCAATTCCACATTTTTTTGTATATCATACTTAAAAGTATTGATACTTAATTGAAGAATTCGTACGCTGCTATAACCAAGGTCAGTGCATACCTTTCTCTATACAATTTCTCCAGCTTCAGAAACTATGAACAGGTCTCTACATCAATTCTTAAAAAAAATAGATCCACCGCTCCTTTTGGCTCTCCACACTGTAAGTGCCGAGCAACCATTTTGCCAGTTTTACACTTCTCTTCAGTCACAAATACACATGTTAGAATGTTGTGCTAAAAAGCATAACCCCTGAACTAAACATGTGTCCCTAAATTTATAAATTATGCTTATGAACACACAACTAATTAGCACACTGTTGTATGTTACTTTCTGCTTAAACGAGGATCTTACGTCGAAGGGAAAAAAGGTGACACAAAACATATGTGCATATCGTTCCCCTATCACTCTATCCAGTATATAAGTAAATGTTGCAACTAGAAGCCCTTATAAAATGGAAAAAAAATTTGTACTTTACTTTCGGCATACACACACACACACACACATATAAGTAGATAACCAATCCAAAGAAGCATAATGGGGCCTATAGGAATTTCGAAAATTTAGTCCCACGGAAATTACAATAATGTTCTTACTCTTTACCAAAGAGACTACTGAACGATATGTTCTCAAATTGATATATTTTCAGAGAAGTACAATGCCAGGAAAGACACCAAAAAAAACTTATGGCATTGTACTTTTGATGAATATATCCTTCATTCTACAACAAGCTTATGAAAATATAATTTTAACCAAAAAAGTTGCACACCATTCAAGCTTGCAAATATGTGTATTTTTGCTGGGTTGTAAATACGTGTATTGATTGGGCCTTGGGGTTTCATTCCTGCACAAACAAAGCTTTTGCGCACCTGCAGGATAAACCAATTATTATTATTAAATACTCTGCTAAATCATTAAAAATATGTTCTCATAAAACTAGCGCAACCATTTTCAGATTTCTAAATCAAGTGTGTTTTCCCTCTTTCTATACGCCATTCCATATTGGCTTGGTTCGAAAGAAATAATAATAAGGGGAAAGTAGTCTGTCAGGTAGGTCGATCATCTTCTATCAAGTAGATTCAGACTCCACTAAAAAAACATGAGGATTCAGTACATGTTTATGAATATATCATTTGCACTTAAAACATGTGAAGCCATAAATTAACATTTGTATATATGTATTTTGATCCATGTGACAATCATTGTTACTTTCCATCGGTATGCTTTGAATGTCACTTGGCTCTGAAGGAAAACTGGTCACCATGTTTCGATGTTTGTTGACATGGAGTTGAATTTGAACAAATATTGTGAAACTCAAATTAGTTTGTTTTCAAAATTTGTAGCCCGTGGAGGCGCACGGGTTGGCGACTAGTGGTCATAATCATACACCAAGTTAAAAAGAACAAGCCAATGGCTTTAATATTGTAACAATGAGAGGAAAACAGCTATGACAAGGCCTAGTCATATTCTACCATAGCACTTACTATTGTTCTCATAACAACTCTAAACAATAACATGTGTGGTCATAAAAATCTTGGAAATGAGAGTAACATATAGTAATCATGAGATTATACTGATAATATATATTCTAACAATCATTAGATGCCAATTGTTCTCATATCAACTCTAACAATAACATGTGTGGTCATAGAAATCTAGGAAATGAGAGGAACATATAGCAATTATGTGGTTATAGACTGTTACACCCACGATGCGGCTATACCTCCCACGTGTCGAAGCACGACTTAGAGGCATAACCGCATGGTGGTTTTGTCGCAAGAAGGGTCATCTTCACACAATCCCATGTAATGAACGAGAATGGGATAAAGAGAGTTGGCTTACAATCGCCACTTCACACAATACATAAATTAAGATCATACATCATTCAAATACACTCATAGACTGGGCTAGATCCCCAAATGAAAAGAAGACAACCCCAAATGCTAGATCCCCGATCGTCCCGACTGGGCTCCTCTACTGATCATCTGGAAACGATACATAGTAACGACCAAGGTCCTCATCAAATTCCCACTTCAGCTCAGTTGCGCCATCTGCGCCAGTGTCCTCGGCACCTGCATCTGTTTTGGTAGAATCTGTGAGTCACGAGGACTCAGCAATCTCACACCCGCGAGATCAAGACTATTTAAGCTCATAGGTAGGTAAGGGGTAATATGGTGGAGCTGCAGCAAGCACTAAGCATATATGGTGGCTAACATACGCAAGTGAGAGCGGGAAGAGAAGCAACACATCGGTCGACAAACTAGAAGTGATCAAGAAGTGATCCTGAAACTACTTACGTCAAGCATAACACAAACCGTGTTCACTTCCCGGACTTCGCCGAGAAGAGACCGTCACGGCTACACACACGGTTGATGCATTTTAAAGAGGTCAAGTGTCAAGTTATCTACAACCGGACATTAACAAATTCCCATCTGCCTCATAACCGCAGGCACGGCTTTCAAAAGATTATATACCCTGCAGGGGTGTCCCAGCTTAGCCCATCACAAGCTCTCACGGTCAACGAAGGAATAGACCTTCTCCCGGGAAGACCCGATCAGTCTCGGAATCCCGGTTCGCAAAACATTTCGACAATGGTAAAACAAGACCAGCAAAGCCGCCCGAAGTGCCGACAAATCCCGATAGGAGCTGCACATATCTCGTTCTCAGGGCACACCGGATGAGCCAGACGTCGGGTTGGTATAGACCCTGGTTGCCCAGGGGACGCCGAACATCGCTCAGGTTGGACCAACACTCGAAGGAGCACTGGCCCGGGGGGGGGGGGGTAAATAAAGATGACCCTTGGGCTCACGAAAATCCAAGGGAAAAGGGCTTAGGTGGCAAATGGTAAATCCAAGTTTGGGCCTTGCTGGAGGAGTTTTATTCAAAGCGAACTGTTAAGGGGGTCCCATAAATCACCCAACCGTGTAAGGAACGCAAAATCAAGGAACATAACACCGGTATGACGGAAACTAGGGCGGCAAGAGTGGAACAAGTCACCAGGCATAAGGCAGAGCCTTCCACCCTTTACCAAGTATATAAGGTGCATTAATTTAAATAGGAGATATTGTGATATCCCAAAATATCCGTGTTCCGACCAGGAACAAACTTCATCTTCTCCTGCAACTAACAACGCTATAAGAGGGGCTGAGCAAAAGCGGTGACATAGCCAATCAATGGTTGCTAGGACAGGTTGGTTATAGGTTTGTCATGGAAATAGGGAGGCATGGTAAACAAAGGCAGGCAGGGCTAACATAGTGAAAGAGCGAGTACTAGCAAGCAAAGATAGAAGTGATATCGAAGGTATGATCATCTTGCCTGCAAGGTTCTCAGAGTTGACGAAGGCTGGATCCTCGTAAGCATTCTCAACAGGTTCCTCGTGCACGTACTCGTCTCCCGGCTCTACCCAAAGCAAGAACACAAGCAAGGAACCACAATAAATAACGGTGCAATGCACAAGCAACATGATGCAATACATGTCATGATATGCGAGATGTGGTATGCAATGCATATGCGTGCTTCGGAGGGAAAGATGATGAACAAGGCATCAACTTGGCAAACCAAGTATGCCGCTGGAAAGATGAGATGATTTCGGTTGAAATCGATATGAAGATCACCGGATTCGGATGCACGGTTTGCAAATGGCAAGCAAGACAAGTATGGCACAAAGCTGCGATTAACAGCACGATGCTACTTAGCATGCAACAATAAACTATGCTACAGCACCCCAACATAAAAACAAAGCATATGGAAATGATCTACAGGAGATGCTTTACAAAAGAGGAACACTGAGCTACGGCTAATTCACATCATAACAGGTTCAAACAAGCATGGAGAAAGTGCAAAAAATTATCAGGTTGGACATGGCATAAACATGTAACACCCCAAAATTCTAAATTTTGGAATGTTATATTAAATAAATAACTATGCTTGTTGTTTGATTGTTTGTTTGATTGATTGAGTGAATTTGAGTGGCATTAGAAGTTTCAGAAGATTTTGAGTTGATGGGATTTGAATTCAAAATTTGGCAGTTGAAATTTATTTCAAATCAATGCCTGACAAATACTTGAGAAAAAGTATGAGAGGAGTAAACATAACACTCCAAATTTGTCAGATGAAAATAAAAACATTGCCAAAAAGTTTGAATTCAAAATTGATTTTTATTTGGGATTTTAGAAAAATGATTTTTTTTATAAAGTTTGAGTTTTGCCCCTGGAAAAATGTTCAAATTGTAGGGAATTTTCCCCTGATCATTTTGATATATATATGTCCTATATAAAATATTTATATTTACTTATATTTCTCTCTCTCTCAATTACTCAAAAAAAGGGAAAAAGAAACCCCAGGCGCCAGCCAGGCCAACCGGCCCAGCCAGCGCCGAGGCGGCCCAGCCAGCGGGCCAGGCCAGCCGGCCCAACCAGGCGCAGCCCGACCGAACCGACCGGCCCAGCCGCGCCAGCGAGCCAGCCCACGCCGAGCCCCCTCGCCCGAAAACCCTAGGCCTCAGCCAACCGACCGCAACCCCCTCCCTCTCTCTCGCTGACACCCGGCCCCACCACCTTCTTCCTCCCCACGCCAACCCCGCCGCCGCTCGCCGGAATCCCGAAGGATCCGGGATCCTCCCCGATCCTCGCCCCCGATCGCCCCCTCGTCCAAGTCGTTCCCCCCCCCCTATAAATACCCTCCCCTCGCCCCGTTCCGCCCCTCGCCCCCTCGCCCGACCCTCTCCCCTCGCCGCAATTCGTCGCCGGAGACCCGAGTGCGCCGCCGCGCCATTGCCGCCCCACCGGTCGCCTCGAACCTCCCCGAGCTCACCCGACTCCACCCCGAGCCCCCCCTTGCTCCGCCGCACCCTCCCGACACCTCCACCGACGTCCCCGACCACCGGAGCCACCGGAGCCGTCGTCGCCCGAGCCGCCGTCGCCGTCGACCCCGCGGTAAGTCGCCGGAGATGCCCCCCACCGTTAGATCTAAAATCTACGCGCTAGATTAGATCACCCGAAGCGGTAGGTTTTAGTTTTAAAAATCGGTTTTAGTTTCGGTTTTTATTTAGGTTTAGTTTAGACCGGCCCGACTCGGTTTATTTCCCCGGCGCGTTTTAGTTATTTGACGCCCGAGCGTTAGATAGGCCCATCAGCACCAGTTTTTCCTTTTAATTATATTTTCGTTTCTGTTTTTTTTTACAGAATAGTTTCAGCTTTGTAAAATCCATATCTTTTAATCTACTTAATATTTTTAATTGATTCTTTTTTTGTTAGTTTGCAAATTTGTTGTAGTTTCTGTAGAAAATATGTTTAGTCATGTTTAAATTATTAGAAATTGTTTTATTTTAGTTTTAGACAGATTAGTAATTCTGCTATAAAATGAGTTAGGATTATTTTATTTTAGTGATTCTTTTTGTCACTACTTTTTTCGACCTTGCCTAACCGTAGGAATTTATTTAGGTATTTTAGATCTAATAAAAGAAATTAGTTTAATCAGAATCATGTTGTTCCTATTTATTTAACTAGCTACTGTTTTCCTATTGTTTCATATAGCAAATAATTTTATTTTTCTGATGTGATAGTTTATTTTAGGTTAGTTTCTGTAACTTTAGATCAGGAACTTTTATTTGCAATAAATAAAACTTTTATTTTGTTTTTCTTGCTAGGGATTGTTTTAGGCATAATAGGAGTTTTATAATAGCTTTTAATGTGATTCTTTTTGCTCCTAGTTGCTTGATGAATTCTTTTCTGTTAATTAGCAAAAACCCATGCTTAGGTTCTGTTAAGAAAAATTTTGTTGTGCAAAACTATTTCTTGATTGTTGTTTGATGTGGTGAGAAGATTGATTTGGATTTTTTTTCGAGTTTTCTTTGGGTTTTGATTCAATTGTTTCATGAGTTATGTTGATATGATGTTAGCTAAGTGATCATATGTTGTATGCTTATTTTGATTGTTGTTTGTCTCGGTAGAATTTCCGGAGTGTGAAGCTTGCTACCACGAGTCCCTAGCTTTCATAGATCGTCAACAAGGCAAGTTCACTTTGACCATGCTTTCATACCTATGTTTTATTGCATTTAGTGTCATCTTCGCAACAATCCCTCCAGTAGTGATATTGAATTCTTGTAGTTGATTAGTATGCATGAGGTAGGAACCCATCACCCTGTTACCAAGCCCGGGACGTTATTTATTTTAATGCTACGCTATAGTAGACGGGGTTTGGTATGAGTGCTCGAGAGTGGTGTGAAGAAGGAGGACTCTACGTCAATGACGACAACTCCATGATGGCATCTGCAAGGACTGCATTTTCAAGGCCTCAAGACTTCAAGACTCGAGACAAGAATTCAATACACACTACTGGGTGAAGGACGGTTGACGGGCACCCTGGAGAAACCAGTGGTTGGCCGGGATGCATGGAGAAGCGCCATGACATCTTGCGGAAAGCTTCACCCAGACTCAAAGAGACGGAAGAATACTTCATGCCCGGAAGCTTACCTGTGCAACCGCAAGTCACTATGGGCTCTGGCTTGGTTGACCTTAGTTGTGACTCTGGCTGGGACGGTGCTAGCAGATGTAGAACTACGGTAGGATTGGATGAGCACCGGACAGTGGTCAGAGGAACTCTTCAGAAGACCATGTTTCGGTCATCTTGTTCTCAAACACCCTGAAGTGCGAGAACGTAAAGAGAGGGATCGAATCTTGCGGGTAAAGTGTACAAACCTCTGCAGAGGGTTTAAACCTAATCGATTAGCCGTGTCCCCGGTTTCGGACAATTTGAGCATCTGGACTTGGATCTATCTCGGAACTCTCAACACCGGACTGATAACTTAATTGTGGGCAACTTATGATGATTCTGGGCTATGAGACATCGGTTGGCGGAACCATGTCATGATAAGAAAACTCCATAGTACAGACTTCATTTATTCCTTTGATGTAGGGAAAACAAATCAGCTTTTACGCAAACAAAACTCAGACACAGAGCCACAAAGCCATATTGCATATAGTATAGTTTTATCATCTGTTTTCTCATGTTGTGATCTTGCCGGTACATTCAATGTACTGACCTACACGGCTGCAACGTATCATGTTGCAGATACTTTCTTCCGACGAGTAAGAGTACGGTACAGGGTTACGGTCTACACTCAACCTGCCGATGGCGTTGATGGGACTCCACACCCGTTTGATTGTTTCCGCTGGGTATTATGAGGTATATATCATTTTACGTTATTTATACATGTGATTGCACTTTGATATATACATTGATGTACTGTGTGTGCCAGCATACTGATCCAGGGATGGCACAGTAACACAGAGGCTTGACCGTCTGAGGTCGGGTCGCTACAGAAATGGGTGTACAAACCTCTGCAGAGGGTTTAAACCTAATCGATTAGCCGTGTCCCCGGTTACGGACAATTTGAGCCTCTGGACTTGGATCTATCTCAGAACTCTCAACACTGGACTGATAACTTAATTGTGGGCAACCTATGATGATTTTGGGCTATGAGACATCGGTTGGCGGAACCATGTCATGATAGAAAACTCCATAGTACAGACTTCACTTTTGCCTTTGATGTAGGTAAAATAAAACCAGCTTTTACGCAAACAAAATTCAGATACAGAGCCACAAAGCCATAATGCATATAGTATAGTTTTATCATCTATTCTTTTTATTGTGATCTTGCCGGTACATTCAATGTACTGACCTACACGGCTGCAACGTATCATGTTGCAGATATTTCCTCGACGAGTAAGAATTACGATACAGGGTTACGGTCTACACTCAACCTGCCGATGGCGTTGATGGGACTCCACACCCGTTTGATTGTTTCCGCTGAGTATTATGAGGTATATATCATTTTACGTTATTTATACATGTGATTGCACTTTGATATATACATTGATGTACTGTGTGTGCCAGCATACTGATCCAGGGATGGCACAGTAACACAGAGGCTTGACCGTCTGAGGTCGGGTCGCTACAGAAATGGTATCAGAGCACATGTTGACTGTAGGACGTGACCCTAGAAATCGGAAAGCCCTTGGACAGGATTTCTCAAAAACTTTATTTTCAAAAAGACTCTTACTCCTCATCTTTTCTGATTTTATCAAATAGACACTCTCACCTCAAATAGTTAGAATATACACCTTTCCCTTTTGACCACACGGAAGATCAACTGAAGTCGCTCCAAGAATTAAAGATATCGGACAACTGATGGCCATTTCAGAGTAAACAGGATTTCACCATGCGTTGGAAGAATTGCAGCTGCAACAATTGAAGACTCCGAAGACTTGAAGAATTTGAAGTTCCTGAAGAATTATTTGACCTTTAGAGACCAAACCCTGTTATACACCTACGTTAGATGCGACGATTTGTGAGCTGTCATTTGTTTGATGTTTTCCGACAGCCACAAAGTAAAACTTGTTTCTTCAAAAACTATTGTTTGTATTGTGTGTATATCCCTCCCCGCCTCTCTCATATCTCATCCCAAAACTTTTGGACCCCATAGATGATGAATGAAGTTGGACTGATATTCTCTGGACCGAAGACTCAGCCGGAGGCAGAGCTATGGATTCAGAACATGGAGAATCACTTCGGGAGCAATTTGGTTACAAGGAAGAATGAAGTATCGTACGCTCTTCAGTACTTTGAAGGAAGTGCTGCAACCTGGTGGAATATGCATCAAGCCATACAAGGATTTAATGGAGCAAGAACTTGGGAGGAATTCAGGAAGACCCTGTTGAGATCACGTCTCATCCGTAAGCACTATGATAACCCGAAGAAGAAACCTTGTGCCTGCAAGATTTGCGGAGAAATAGGACACACCCAGGAGGAACACAAGGATGGATGCCCTCATTGTGAGGAGAAACACCCAGCTGAGGAATGCCCAACTAGTCAGGTGACTTGTTTCTTGTGTGAAGGAACCACCCACTACCCGACTCAGTGTCACATTTACCCCATGGTGCAACAAACTATTCAGGAGCAGGAAGAAGGAATGAAAGAAGCCCTCCGAGAAGTTATGAAAGAACCTGTGATGAAGGAATGTGTTGAAGACCCTGATGGAGAAGGCCTCAACAGATTTTACTCCAATGCCTGCTATTCATGTGGAGAAGAAGGACATTTTTCACAGTATTGCACCAAGGAAAGAAAAGAGTATCTGGGATACTTCCCGACGGAAGCAATAGAGTTTGATCCACAGGGAATAAAAGGTTTGATCAGAACGAAGAAACCCCGGAAGAGAAAAAAACAAAGACACCCTCAGAACAACCCAATTTTTGCAAAGAGGGACAAGAGTCATATTACCTGTTTTGAATGTAAGGACGTCGGGCATTATGCCAATCATTGTCTTGAAAGGAAGCAAGGAACTCAAGGAGCAGGCACCATCTCCAAGAAGCCCAAAGACTTATCGAAAGTTATGTGTTTTCATTGCAAGGAAGTAGGACATTATGCTACTAAATGTTCCTACAAGAAGGAAGCTGGAGTTGAGTAGTTGGAATTTTGATATGGATAATAAGAGTGGTAGAAACCAATTTTTCTTTTCATGATTACAATAAGTTGAGTTATGAAATGGGTGCTCAGAGTTTGTAATGGATTCATGAAATCAATAAAGTTAAGGTGACATGTTTTCATATGTTTAATTGTATGAGTTGTTACTCTATGAACACGGATTTTGACCATTTTCGAGGATATGAGAAATATGGTCTATGGATGGATTTGTGAATTTCATTTTAAGGGTGATAGTACCCTATGAAGAACACTAGACCAATGGAAATGGAAATGTGTCCCACAGGTTGGAGTTTGGAAAAAAAAATGAGTTGAAGTTTTATCTTTGATATGATGGTATTAAGAAATGAAATGTTATTGGATTTAAAGTGGTGTAATGTTGGAAAATGGAGCAATTGTAACTCCAAGGATGAGTGAAAGTGGTACAAGTGTTGAAGTGGGCTCATAACCCACAGGCCCAGGAATTAATAAGGATCAAGTACCCACTGGAGAAAGAAATTTTGGGAATAGACTACGATTTGATCAACCGACGATTCTATAGGAGTTTACGCAAAACCTGAGAGTTGTTAAGGAACGATAGATGTTTGTTTGGCCTGCAGAATCAATGGATTTTTCCGAACTTGGTTCGTCGACAAGAGAAATTCTGCAATGCTTGTGAGGATGACCGAGTGTTAGAATGCGAGATTCGCTAAACCATGTACAAGGTAATGATTTGGGTGCGGGATGGATTGATCACCATTCCAACTTACTCTTATTATTCGCTTTGCTATATGGGATGGTAAAATCTGAGTGACTTACCTATAGTAGAGAGACGACGATCAAAACCTTGTTTAAACCTTAGAAAGGTATAGGTATTTTTTTCCTTGTACACGGCAGTTGTTGCCAACCGTAGGTTATACGGTGAGGTTCAACCCAGACCCGTTTTCTGCAGGAGAAACCATAAATTGTCGACCACCATGAGATATCGATAGTTGTTTAGAATTGGTGCCAGACCCGTCAGCTATGAAGACCCAGTCTCGGAATAACCTTACCAAGAGGAAAAAGGACAAAAGAATTGAGGAAAAGGTTATGCCACCACCGGAAGAGCCCAGAGAAGGAATTATCCTTACGATTTGAGAAGACCGACACTGTCAACGGTAAGGATGGAGTATATGAGTTTTGATGGAACTGTAACGATGCTTCTAAGGGTGGTAGCACCCGAGACCCCGGAGATGATCGATGGATTTTTGAAGACCCCCAAACCCTAACCTATTTCTTGCTAGCCTCTCCGAATCTCGAGGACGAGATTCATTTTAAGTGTGGTAGCACTCTAGACCATACCGATCAATGGATTTGCTGGAAGACCTCCAAACCCTAACCTTTTCTTGCTAGCCTCTTCGAATCTCGAGGACGAGATTCATTTTAAGTGTGGTAGATTTGTAACACCCCAAAATTCTAAATTTTGGAATGTTATATTAAATAAATAACTATGCTTGTTGTTTGATTGTTTGTTTGATTGATTGAGTGAATTTGAGTGGCATTAGAATTTTCAGAAGATTTTGAGTTGATGGGATTTGAATTCAAAATTTGGCAGTTGAAATTTATTTCAAATCAATGCCTGACAAATACTTGAGAAAAAGTATGAGAGGAGTAAACATGACACTCCAAATTTGTCAGATGAAAAAAAAAACATTGCCAAAAAGTTTGAATTCAAAATTGATTTTTATTTGGGATTTTAGAAAAAATGATTTTTTTTATAAAGTTTGAGTTTTGCCCCTGGAAAAATGTTCAAATTGTAGGGAATTTTCCCCTGACCATTTTGATATATATATGTCCTATATAAAATATTTATATTTACTTATATTTCTCTCTCTCTCAATTACTCAAAAAAAAAGGGAAAAAGAAACCCCAGGCGCCAGCCAGGCCAACCGGCCCAGCCAGCGTCGAGGCGGCCCAGCCAGCGGGCCAGGCCAGCCGGCCCAACCAGGCGCAGCCCGACCGAACCGACCGGCCCAGCCGCGCCAGCGAGCCAGCCCACGCCGAGCCCCCTCGCCCGAAAACCCTAGGCCTCGGCCAACCGACCGCAACCCCCTCCCTCTCTCTCGCTGACACCCGGCCCCACCACCTTCTTCCTCCCCACGCCAACCCCGCCGCCGCTCGCCGGAATCCCGAAGGATCCGGGATCCTCCCCGATCCTCGCCCCCGATCGCCCCCTCGTCCAAGTCGTTCCCCCCCCCTATAAATACCCTCCCCTCGCCCCGTTCCGCCCCTCGCCCCCTCGCCCGACCCTCTCCCCTCGCCGCAATTCGTCGCCGGAGACCCGAGTGCGCCGCCGCGCCATTGCCGCCCCACCGGTCGCCTCGAACCTCCCCGAGCTCACCCGACTCCACCCCGAGCCCCCCCTTGCTCCGCCGCACCCTCCCGACACCTCCGCCGACGTCCCCGACCACCGGAGCCACCGGAGCCGTCGTCGCCCGAGCCGCCGTCGCCGTCGACCCCGCGGTAAGTCGCCGGAGATGCCCCCCACCGTTAGATCTAAAATCTACGCGCTAGATTAGATCACCCGAAGCGGTAGGTTTTAGTTTTAAAAATCGGTTTTAGTTTCGGTTTTTATTTAGGTTTAGTTTAGACCGGCCCGACTCGGTTTATTTCCCCGGCGCGTTTTAGTTATTTGACGCCCGAGCGTTAGATAGGCCCATCAGCACCAGTTTTTCCTTTTAATTATATTTTCGTTTCTGTTTTTTTTACAGAATAGTTTCAGCTTTGTAAAATCCATATCTTTTAATCTACTTAATATTTTTAATTGATTCTTTTTTTGTTAGTTTGCAAATTTGTTGTAGTTTCTGTAGAAAATATGTTTAGTCATGTTTAAATTATTAGAAATTGTTTTATTTTAGTTTTAGACAGATTAGTAATTCTGCTATAAAATGAGTTAGGATTATTTTATTTTAGTGATTCTTTTTGTCACTACTTTGTTTCGACCTTGCCTAACCGTAGGAATTTATTTAGGTATTTTAGATCTAATAAAAGAAATTAGTTTAATCAGAATCATGTTGTTCCTATTTATTTAACTAGCTACTGTTTTCCTATTGTTTCATATAGCAAATAATTTTATTTTTCTGATGTGATAGTTTATTTTAGGTTAGTTTCTGTAACTTTAGATCAGGAACTTTTATTTGCAATAAATAAAACTTTTATTTTGTTTTTCTTGCTAGGGATTGTTTTAGGCATAATAGGAGTTTTATAATAGCTTTTAATGTGATTCTTTTTGCTCCTAGTTGCTTGATGAATTCTTTTCTGTTAATTAGCAAAAACCCATGCTTAGGTTCTGTTAAGAAAAATTTTGTTGTGCAAAACTATTTCTTGATTGTTGTTTGATGTGGTGAGAAGATTGATTTGGATTTTTTTTCGAGTTTTCTTTGGGTTTTGATTCAATTGTTTCATGAGTTATGTTGATATGCTGTTAGCTAAGTGATCGTATGTTGTATGCTTATTTTGATTGTTGTTTGTCTCGGTAGAATTTCCGGAGTGTGAAGCTTGCTACCACGAGTCCCTAGCTTTCATAGATCGTCAACAAGGCAAGTTCACTTTGACCATGCTTTCATACCTATGTTTTATTGCATTTAGTGTCATCTTCGCAACAATCCCTCCAGTAGTGATATTGAATTCTTGTAGTTGATTAGTATGCATGAGGTAGGAACCCATCACCCTGTTACCAAGCCCGGGACGTTATTTATTTTAATGCTACGCTATAGTAGACGGGGTTTGGTATGAGTGCTCGAGAGTGGTGTGAAGAAGGAGGACTCTACGTCAATGACGACAACTCCATGATGGCATCTGCAAGGACTGCATTTTCAAGGCCTCAAGACTTCAAGACTCGAGACAAGAATTCAATACACACTACTGGGTGAAGGACGGTTGACGGGCACCCTGGAGAAACCAGTGGTTGGCCGGGATGCATGGAGAAGCGCCATGACATCTTGCGGAAAGCTTCACCCAGACTCAAAGAGACGGAAGAATACTTCATGCCCGGAAGCTTACCTGTGCAACCGCAAGTCACTATGGGCTCTGGCTTGGTTGACCTTAGTTGTGACTCTGGCTGGGACGGTGCTAGCAGATGTAGAACTACGGTAGGATTGGATGAGCACCGGACAGTGGTCAGAGGAACTCTTCGGAAGACCATGTTTCGGTCATCTTGTTCTCAAACACCCTGAAGTGCGAGAACGTAAAGAGAGGGATCGAATCTTGCGGGTAAAGTGTACAAACCTCTGCAGAGGGTTTAAACCTAATCGATTAGCCGTGTCCCCGGTTTCGGACAATTTGAGCATCTGGACTTGGATCTATCTCGGAACTCTCAACACCGGACTGATAACTTAATTGTGGGCAACTTATGATGATTTTGGGCTATGAGACATCGGTTGGCGGAACCATGTCATGATAAGAAAACTCCATAGTACAGACTTCATTTATTCCTTTGATGTAGGGAAAACAAATCAGCTTTTACGCAAACAAAACTCAGACACAGAGCCACAAAGCCATATTGCATATAGTATAGTTTTATCATCTGTTTTCTCATGTTGTGATCTTGCCGGTACATTCAATGTACTGACCTACACGGCTGCAACGTATCATGTTGCAGATACTTTCTTCCGACGATTAAGAGTACGGTACAGGGTTACGGTCTACACTCAACCTGCCGATGGCGTTGATGGGACTCCACACCCGTTTGATTGTTTCCGCTGAGTATTATGAGGTATATATCATTTTACATTATTTATACATGTGATTGCACTTTGATATATACATTGATGTAATGTGTGTGCCAGCATACTGATCCAGGGATGGCACAGTAACACAGAGGCTTGACCGTCTGAGGTCGGGTCGCTACAAAACAGCAGCACGAAGCAATGTTCAGAGCAAGTTATCAACATGCTACAGGAACTTATAATAGTAAAATAAGACATGGCATGAATCTACTCAAAGCATAGATCAAAAGTCCCTTACTGACCATAAGCCAAAAAGGATCAGAAAATATGATGGCACCCACGTAAACATAGCAAGTTTCGTTGACAGATTTCAGCAAACAAAGCATGGCATTGGAATAATTATGAAGGCACCTTCGTGAGCTCGATGCACTCACTACAGAGCACCTCATGATAAACTAAGCATACATCCATCAAGAAGACATGTCATAGAATCTATACATGGCAAGAAACAACATCATAGCATATCCAGGCCAACTACAACAACCTCGGCCAAATTGAATAACATGTAAACAATCTGCCAGGAAACTTTTTGAAGCAAAAGTAGAGCACGAAAATGACATTCTAGACTACTCCATAATTGCAATCAGGACCATGGATGGACATAGCATAACCATGTTTTCAAAACACCCTTACTGAAGTATCTCAAATTATGCATGGATCTCTCTGTAGCAACATGTTTACATGGCATCAAAATTATAGGAGAACAGGAACTAAAATCAGCATTATCACGAAGCCTAGTTTGCATGCTTGTGCTAGTCACCACATTGATCACAAAAATACATGATAAGCACCTCTGTAAAGAAGACATAGCCTAGTTCAAAACACATTTAGGGACCAAGTCCATAGGATGCACACATCAATCATGGCAAAAATGACAAAAGAGCTCGTGCTGATAAGATTCTGAAACTAATATTATGGAGCCCTCTTCCAACATCATTTAGGGCATCAAGATGACCTCAAATGCAAATGATGCAATGTAATGAAATGATGTACTCTTCGATACGAACAATTTGACATATTAGACACACGAAACGGAGCTACAGGTGCGAAGATGTGATGTGATGAACATGCAACAATTTTAACAGCAGTAAAAGGACTTAGTGAAAAATGGGGGGGGGGAGATGTCAACCCTAGCAAATCTGGATCCGGCCGGATTCGAGGTCGAAGCCAGAGCGGGTCGGCGACGGCGGCCGGAGCGGGCAGTGACGAGGCCGGGGGCGCGGCGGAGCTGGCCGGCGGAGAGGCGCCCAGAGGAGGCCGGCGACGACGCTGGAGGAGGCCGGCGACGAAGCGCGCGACTCTGGCAGGGGGCGCACGGGGCGCCAGCGCGCGGCGCACAAGGCGGGCGGCGAGCTGTCGGCGGCGGAGGACGGCGACGGAGGACGGCGGCGGCGCTGCGGGCCGAGCGTGGGGGCGGCGCGGGCTGTGGGGGCCGGGGACGGGCCTCGTGCGGGCCTGCCGCGGCTGGCGGCGAAGTGGGCGCGGGCCTGCCACGTGGCGGCGCGCGATTGGATGGGCGGCGGCGGACGGACGCGTCCAGCGGCGCGGAGGGGGAATTTCGCTAGGGTTTGCCCGGATTTGGAGGGGGAGATGCATATTTGTAGGTAGAGGGAGCTAGGAGTGTCCAAATGAGGTGCGGTTTTCGCCCACACGATCGTGATCCAACGACGGAGAGCATGGAAGTGACTTAGATGGGTTATTGGGCTGTTTTAGAGGGGTGTTGGGCTGCAACTTAAAAGAGGCCTTTGCAGATATGCGGATAACCGTTGGAGTACCAAGCGAGCTCCAAATGACCCGAAACTTGACAGGTGGTCTACCGGTGCTATACCAGGGCCACTTGGCAAGGCTCGGTCCATTCCAAGAACGTTCAACACCCGCACACGAAAAGAGACAAGAGGGGTGCGCCAGTGCATGTGGGAGTGTCGGATTGCGAAACGGACAACGGGGAAAATGCTCGGATGCATGAGACGAACACGTATGCAAATGAGATGCACATGATGACATGATATGATATGCATGACATGAATAAAATGAAAAACAAAAGACAAAACCCAACCACGAAGGGAATATCATAACACATCGCCGAAAATGGCAAGAGTTGGAGATACGAATATGGAAAGTTACATCCGGGGTGTTACAACACTCCACCACTACAAGAGGATCTCGTCCCGAGATCTAGGACTGAAAGAACTCCGGATATTCGGAACGGAGGTGATCCTCGTGCTCCCAGGTGGCTTCTCGGTCGGAATGGTGTGACCACTTCACTTTCAGGAATTTGATTGACTTGTTGCGAGTCTTGCGCTCGGTTTCTTCAAGAATAGCAACGGGGTGCTCATGATAAGAGAGATCTTCTTGGAGGTCGATCTCTTTGAAGTTGATAGTGCGCTCAGGAGTCTTGAAGCACTTGCGAAGCTGTGACACGTGAAACACATCGTGCACGTTTGCAAAATTGGATGGAAGCTCAAGTTGATAGGCGAGGTCGCCTCTTTTGCCAATGATCTTGAAAGGACCCACGTATCTAGGGGCAAGCTTCTCTTTGATACCGAAGCGACGAGTGCCTTTCATTGGAGAGACGCGGAGGTAGACATGGTCTTCGATTTCAAAAGCCAAGTCACGGTGCTTGTTATCATAGTAACTCTTCTGTCGCGATTGCGCGGCTTTGAGATTCTCACGAATGACTTTGCACATTTCTTCAGCTTCTGTGATCAAGTCATTGCCAAGAAGTTGGCGTTCACCTGTCTCAGACCAATTGAGAGGAGTACGACACTTTCTGCCATAGAGAATTTCGGATGGGGCCTTGCCCGAACTCGCTTGGAAGGTATTGTTGTAGGAAAACTCGGCATATGGAAGACAATCTTCCCACTTCATACCGAAAGAGATGACACAAGCCCTGAGCATATCTTCAAGGATTTGATTGACTCGCTCGACTTGGCCACTTGTTTGAGGATGGAAAGCTGTGCTGAAATGAATGTTGGTGCCCATGGCTGTCTGAAAGGAGTCCCAGAACTTAGAAGTGAAGAAGCTTCCATGATCTGAAGATATCAATTGTGGAATGCCGTGCAAGGAGACAATTCTGGAGGTGTATAGCTCTGCCAGCTAAGCTGCTGTGATAGATTCTTTGATAGGAAGAAAATGAGCCACTTTCGTAAGCTTGTCAATGACAATGAAGATAGCATCATTTCCACGCTTGGACTTAGGAAAACCAGTCACGAAGTCCATCTCGATATGGTCAAACTTCCATTCCAGAATAGCAAGAGGTTGGAGGAGACCAGCTGATATTTGGTGTTCTGCTTTCACTCTTCTGCAGACATCACATTCATTCACGAATTGAGCAATCTCTCGCTTCATTCGAGTCCACCAATATGACTGCTTGAGGTCATGGTACATCTTTGTACTTCCAGGATGAATGTATGGGAGGGAATTGTGTGCCTCATTCATGATGACTTTTCTCAGATCGCCTTTTGGAACCACAATTCGATCCTCGATGAAAAGAGTATCTTTGTCATCCAAGCGATAGCACTTGTATTTAGGAATGCCCTTGTCAATACCACGTTTCACCTTCTTCACCATGGTATCCAGGAGTTGTGCCTCACGAATTTGATCTTGCAAAGTAGGAGAGACTTTGAGGTTGGAAAGAAAGCCTTGAGGAACAACTTGAAGATTCAGCTTGCGGAAGGCTTCACAAAGATCCGGTTGAAACGGCTTGAGAATTAGACTGTTGCAATAAGCCTTTCTACTCAGAGCATCTGCAATCACATTCGCCTTGCCAGGAGTATATTCGATACTCGGGTTGTACTCCTGAATCATTTCGACCCATCGAGTTTGCCTGAGATTAAGGTTGGGTTGAGTGAAGATATACTTGAGACTCTTGTGATCGGTGAAAATGTCCACTTGCCTTCCCAATAAGAGATGTCTCCATGTTATCAATGCATGGACAACTGCCGCCAACTCAAGATCGTGAGTGGGGTAGTTCTTTTCGTTGGGCTTCAACTGACGAGAGGTATAGGCCACAACTTTTTTCTCTTGCATCAACACAGCACCGAGACCTTGAAGGGAAGCATCACAGAATACTTAGAATGGCTTGGATTCGTTAGGAGGAGTCAAAACAGGAGCTGTGACTAGCTTCTCTTTGAGGGTGTTGAAAGCGACGTCACACTCAGGCATCCAGACATACTTGACATGCTTCTGGAGGAGGTTGGAAAGAGGCTTTGCAATCTTTGAGAAGTTCTCAACGAATCTTCGGCAATAGCTTGCAAGACCAAGAAAACTGCGGAGCTGCTTGACATTCTGAGGAGGTTCCCAATTCACAACTGCAGACACCTTCGCCGGATTAACAGCAATGCCCTTGGCAGAGATGATGTGACCAAGATAAAGAACTTCATCAAGCCAGAACTCACATTTGGAAAACTTCGCATAGAATTGATGCTCTCTGAGCTTGTCGAGCACCAATCGCAAATGTTTGGCATGATCCTTCTTATTCTTGGAGAAGACCAAGATATCATAGAGATACACCAGAACAGATTCATTGGTGTAGGGGTTGAAGATAAAGTTCATCATGCGAGAGAACGTTGGAGGAGCATTGACAAGACCGAAAGACATGACAGTATATTCATAAGAACCATAGCTTGTTCTGAATGTTGTCTTGGGAATATCTTCTTCACGAATGCGAATCTGATGATAACCCATATGAAGGTCAAGCTTGGAGAAAACTTTAGCCCCTTTGAGTTGCTCGAAAAGCTCATTGATTTTGGGAAGTGGGTACTTGTTCTTGATTGTCTTCTTGTTCAATGGACGGTAATCGACACAAAGTCGGTCCGTGCCATCCTTCTTCTGGACAAAAAGAACTCCACAACCCCATGGGGAAGAACTCGGTCTGATCAAACCCAGACGCTCTTGTTCATCGCGCTGCTTCTTTAACTCCTTCAGCTCCTTGGGTCCAAGCTTGTATGGACGCTTGCAAACGGGTTCTGTTCCAGGCTCAAGATCAATAACAAACTCGACTGGCCGATGAGGAGGCATACCCGGAAGCTCTTCTAGAAAGACATCTTGGTACTCACAAACGACTAGAATTTGAGAAATAGCATCCAACTTGCCCTTCTCATTGAGAGAAAACAACCGAATGGTTTCATCACGAGCGGCATAGATGATAACATCCTCAGAAGGGTGTGTCAATTGAATTTGCCTGGCAGCACAATCTAGCTGAGCCTTGTGCTTAGAAAGCCAGTCCATCCCAAGAATAAGATAAATATCAAAATCGCAAAGAACAACTGGAGAAGACAGAAATTTATAGTCGCCCATCTTGATGGAAACATCCGGAACCATGGAGCTTGCGTTCATGAATTTACCCGGAGAGACAACTGATAACGGTCTAGGCAAATCTTGAAAAACCATCTCATGCTTAGATGAAAAAGGTCTTGAGATGAAACTATGCGATGCACCAGTATCAAATAAGACTTTTGCAGGAATATCATTAACAGGAAGATTACCGATGATCACATCTGAAGAATCCTCTGCCTGAGCTGCATTCATCATGTTCACGTTAGCAGACTTTGGATTATGGTTTACCATTGCTTTGCTTGAAGTTCTCACAGGAGGAGGAGGAGGAGGAAGGCGCCTTTGATTCAAGCATTTGTTCGCATAGTGGCCTTTCTGCTGGCACTTGTTGCAAGTCACTTCTGAGAGCGGACGGTGATAAGGAGCACTTGACCTTGGAGCTTGAGGCTGAGACTTGTTCTGATAGCTTGGGTTGGGTGGGTGGGAAGATCCACGAGCACCTGAGTTCTTCTAATGGTAAGGCTGACGAAACGGAGGAGGAGGAAGATAAAACTTCTGCTGCTTAGCTGCCACTTGTGAGGAAGAAGAAGATTGCACTGCATCCCTGATTCTCTTCTTAGAAGCCTCACACTTGAGCTGAGCACCTTCTTGCTTGAGTGCCATATTGTAGAATTGATCAAACTGAGTAGGCTCAATAAGAACGAGAGCTAACTGCAGATCTTCTCTAAGTCCACCTCTGAACTGATAGATCATACTCTTCTCATCTGGAACATCTTGCTTAGCAAAGCGAGCAAGTTTCTGAAACTGCTTGTTGTATTCATACACTGACATGTTGCCTTGCTTGAGATTGCGGAACTCCTCATGCTTGCTCTCAACAACACTGGTAGGAATATGGTGAGCTTTAAAGTCCCGACAGAAATTAGTCCAAGTAATCACCCGACCACCTCTGGAATCCTTGTATTGCTGGAACCAATCAGCTGCCTGATCCTTGAGCTGAAAAGAAGCGAACTTGACATAGTCATCAGGCCTGACATTGCTGCATTCAAAATGCTTGTTGATATCCACGAGCCAAGCATCGGCGTCTGTGGCCTCGGCACAATAGCTGAAAGACTTCGGCTGATTTGCAAGGAATTGGTTGAGGGTAGGAAACTGGGGCTGATGATTGAACTGCCCTTAACCTTGATTCCCTTGGTTGCCTTGACCTTGGTTGCGCTCTTGCATGAGCTGGATCATCATCTGAGCATGGGCGTTAGAGGCTGCCATCAAAGCTTGCCATGCCTCCGGAGGCGGAGGTGGAGGTGGAGGGTTCACCTGACTCCGATCATTGCGATCCGGATTCTGACGTGTTGGCGGAGCCATCCTAAAGAGGTCGACATCCATTAGCAACTTGATAGACAGATAGACAAGTTGAAACAACGGATAGAAATTGCAACATATAGTCTTCACAATAAACATTCGAACCAAGATGAACGAATGAATTCCAAAGTAAACATCACACGTCCATAAAGGTGAGAAACCACTTGAATAGAGTTTGATGAATGAAATAAACAAGGTACAATTGGAACAAATAAGTGGTAAGGATTACCCAATCACGAACCAAATATCTGCGGGAAGAAATGCTAGAGCTACTTGAAACCCACCTATAAACTCCCAAAACTTTCTGGTTATGCAATCTGGTGTTGGGGATACAGGGGAAGCAAAATATCTCACCCAAACTAACAATCCCTACATCCAGCTATATCCATCCGTCAACACATAACCAAGAAACCTTCGGAAATCGTGTACCTCAACCTTCGAAGAGCATCCGTTATACGAGTTATGGCAATACTCCCGAGCTCGCCCCAGTACTGGGTTATCGGGGTTATCTCACCAACAACTGCATAAAAGAGATTTTCGATGTCGGCAAAACTCAGGTATTCCAGAACTGCAACGATAAAATTCTGACGACAACACCTCGGAGCTCAACTCCCCAGGACACTGCCACAACCCCTAAATGTCAGGAGGCACCAAGAACAATGTTCTCGTCACAAAACCATCGGAACGATTCCAAGATACCCGCGTGATCCTAAAAAAAATTTAGTGAAATTTGAGAAGAGGACAGTCAAAACATCTACGTCAGGAGACCTCACTAGAGCGATGAAGGGACTGAGGAGTAAAAAGAATCCTACTCTCTGATATATATAATCCTAAGACTCAAAACATTTTTGTTCTAGACTCAACATCGCCAGCAAACAATCAAGCAGGGGGCTCCTAAGTCGGGGATGGCTCTGATTACCAACTTGTTACACCCACGATGCGGCTATATCTCCCACGTGTCGAAGCACGACTTAGAGGCATAACCGCATGGTGGTTTTGTCGCAAGAAGGGTCATCTTCACACAATCCCATGTAATGAACAAGAATGGGATAAAGAGAGTTGGCTTACAATCGCCACTTCACACAATACATAAATTAAGATCATACATCATTCAAATACACTCATAGACCGGCTACGGTCAAGTTCAAATGAAAAGAAGACAACCCCAAATGCTAGATCCCCGATCGTCCCGACTGGGCTCCTCTACTGATCATCTGGAAACGATACATAGTAACGACCAAGGTCCTCATCAAATTCCCACTTCAGCTCAGTTGCGCCATCTGCGCCAGTGTCCTCGGCACCTGCATCTGTTTTGGTAGAATCTGTGAGTCACGAGGACTCAGCAATCTCACACTCGTGAGATCAAGACTATTTAAGCTCATAGGTAGGTAAGGGGTAATATGGTGGAGCTGCAGCAAGCACTAAGCATATATGGTGGCTAACATACGCAAGTGAGAGCGAGAAGAGAAGCAACGCATCGGTCGAGAAACTAGAAGTGATCAAGAAGTGATCCTGAAACTACTTACGTCAAGCATAACACAAACCGTGTTCACTTCCCGGACTCCGCCAAGAAGAGACCGTCATGGCTACACACACGGTTGATGCATTTTAAAGAGGTCAAGTGTCAAGTTATCTACAACCAGACATTAACAAATTCCCATCTGCCTCATAACCGCGGGCACGGCTTTCGAAAGATTATAAACCCTGCAGGGGTGTCCCAACTCAGCCCATCACAAGCTCTCATGGTTAACGAAGGAATAGACCTTCTCCCGGGAAGACCCGATTAGTCTCGGAATCCCGGTTCGCAAAACATTTCGACAATGGTAAAACAAGACCAGCAAAGCCGCCCGAAGTGCCGACAAATCCCGATAGGAGCTGCACATATCTCGTTCTCAGGGCACACCAGATGAGCCAGACGTCGGGTTGGTATAGACCCTGGTTGCCCAGGGGACGCCGGACATCGCTCAGGTTGGACCAACACTCAAAGGAGCACTGGCCTGGGGGGGGGTAAATAAAGATGACCCTTGGGCTCGTGAAAACCCAAGGGAAAAGGGCTTAGGTGGCAAATGGTAAAACCAAGTTTTGGCCTTGCTGGAGGAGTTTTATTCAAAGCGAACTGTTAAGGGGGTCCCATAAATCACCCAACCGTGTAAGGAACGCAAAATCAAGGAACATAACACCGGTATGACGGAAACTAGGGCGGAAAGAGTGGAACAAGTCACCAGGCATAAGGCAGAGCCTTCCACCCTTTACCAAGTATATAAGGTGCATTAATTTAAACAGGAGATATTGTGATATCCCAAAATATCCGTGTTCCGACCAGGAACAAACTTCATCTTCACCTGCAACTAACAACGCTATAAGAGGGGCTGAGCAAAAGCGGTGACATAGCCAATCAATGGTTGCTAGGACAGGTTGGTTAGAGGTTTGTCATGGCAATAGGGAGGCATGGTAAACAAAGGCAGGCAGGGCTAACATAGTGAAAGAGCGAGTACTAGCAAGCAAAGATAGAAGTGATATCGAAGGTATGATCATCTTGCCTGCAAGGTTCTCAGAGTTGACGAAGGCTGGATCCTCGTAAGCGTTCTCAACAGGTTCCTCGTGCACGTACTCGTCTCCCGGCTCTACCCAAAGCAAGAACACAAGCAAGGAACCACAATAAATCACGACGCAATGCACAAGCAACATGATGCAATACATGTCATGATATGCGAGATATGGTATGCAATGCATATGCGTGCTTCGGAAGGAAAGATGATGAACAAGGCATCAACTTGGCAAACCAAGTATGCCGCTGGAAAGATGAGATGATTTCGGTTGAAATCGATTTGAAGATCACCGGATTCGGATGCACGGTTTGCAAATGGCAAGCAAGACAAGTATGGCACAAAGCTGCGATTAACAGCACGATGCTACTTAGCATGCAACAATAACCTATGCTACAGCACCCCAACATAAAAACAAAGCATATGGCAATGATCCACAGGAGATGCTTTACAAAAGAGGAACACTAAGCTATGGCTAATTCACATCATAACAGGTTCAAACAAGCATGGAGAAAGTGCAAAAAATTATCAGGTTGGACATGGCATAAACAGCAGCACGAAGCAATGTTCAGAGCAAGTTATCAACCTGCTACAGGAACATATAATAGCAACATAAGACATGGCATGAATCTACTCAAAGCATAGATCAAAAGTCCCTTAATGACCATAAGCCAAAAAGGATCAGAAAATATGAAGGCACCCATGTAAACATAGCAAATTTCGTTAACAGATTTCAGCAAACAAAGCATGGCATTGGAATAATTATGAAGGCACCTTCGTGAGCTCGATGCACTCACTACAGAGCACCTCATGATAATCAAAGCATACATCCATCAAGAAGACATGTTATAGAATCTATACATGGCAAGAAACAACATCATAGCAAATCCGGGCCAACTACAACAACCTCGGCCAAATTGAATAACATGTAAACAATCTGCCAGGAAACTTTTTGAAGCAAAAGTAGAGCACGAAAATGACATGCTAGAATACTCCATAATTGCAACCAGGACCATGGATGGATAGAGCATAACCATTTTTTCAAAACACCCTTACTGAAGTATCTCAAATTATGCATGGATCTCTCTGTAGAAACATGTTTACATGGCATCAAAATTACAGCAGAACAGTAACTAAAATCAGCATTATCACGAAGCCTAGTTTGCATGCTTGTGCTAGTCACCACATTGATCACAAAAATACATGGTAAGCACCTCTGTAAAGAAGACGTATTCTAGTTCAAAACACATTTAGGGACCAAGTCCATAGGATGCACACATCAATCATGGCAAAAATGACAAAAGAGCTCGTGCTGATAAGATTCTGAAACTAACATTATGGAGCCCTCTTCCAACAGCATTTCGGGCATAAAGATGACCTCAAATGCAAATGATGCAATGGAATGAAATGATGTACTCTTCGAGACGAACAATTTGACATATTACACGCACGAAACGGAGCCACGGGTACGAAGATGTGATGCGATGAACATGCAACAATTTTAACAACAGTAAAAGGACTTAGTGAAAAACGGGGGGGGGAGATGTAAACCCTAGCAGATCTGGATCCAGCCGGATTCGAGGTCGACGCCGGAGTGGGTCGGCGACGGCGGCCGGAGCGGGCAGTGACGAGGCCGGGGGCGCGACGGAGCTGGCCGGCGGAGAGGCGCCCGGAGGAGGCCGGCGACGGCGCCGGAGGAGGCCGGCGACGAAGCGCGCGGCTCCGGCCGGGGCCGCGCGGGGTGCGGTCGCGCGGCGCACGAGGCGGGCTGTGAGCTGTCGGCGGCGGAGGACGACGGAGGCGGCGGTCGGCGGCGGAGGACGGCGACGGAGGATGGCGGCGGCGCTGCGGGCCGAGTGCGGGGGCGGCACGGGCTGCGGGGGCCAGGGACGGGCCTCGCGCGGGCAACAGTCAAACAAAATGTGTTGGTTTAAGTTGCCTCGTCAGCACGGACGTGTGGGCCAACCCTGTCATAAACGGGTTTAAACAAGCCTAATCGGCACTATGTAGTACTTTTTTGGCACAAATTAAGAAATTTTGGGTACATTTTTGCTATATTTTGTACAGTAGTTCCTTCCTAAGGTTGGTTGAAAGTGGTAGTTTTTTGTTAAATATTCTATAAACTGTAAGTAGGAGAGAAAGTTAAGCTTTGGAAGCCAATAAGCATGACTAGTTACATAGTGCCTATGTGTACATAATTCAAACTACATATCAACCATGAGTGACTAATGTCTTGATGGAAAACTCGCAACTAGGGAAATACTAGCATTTTTTGCATGGTTGGAAATGATAGCAATGTTCACGTGTGTTACGGATCATAATTAGAATAATACTTATTCAAAAACCTGATAGAAAACACGCTAATTTTGATATACATATATCACTGCAGATATATTATGTTTCAATCAGAATATATTCCTTGGGCTGCTTTCATGAGGTGAGGGAGGGATGTGGTTGGTTTTGAGATACTAATTAAGGGTTTTTCTACAAATTGGTAGAGAAGTGGGATGTTGTTGAGAAAAGGCAACAACTTACCTCATAGTCGTTAGATGTAGATCTAATGGTCAGAAATGACGGATGGAAGGCACACCATCATCGCCAACTAAGTCTTCTGTAGGAGTACTAGCAAGATGTTCGTGCATTGCACGCAACATCAAGATGCATTTTTTATAAAAACACCTATTGTGATTGACCCATGCGGGGGTAATCCCATGTGTAGAAACTAATGATATATCGAGAAGGAGGAGAGATAAGGTGAGGAGGAGTGGGGCGTGGTGGTGATTGGTGGTCGGACTGAGCAGAGGCATGGGGATGGACGACGCTGGTAGCGACCACCATGCCATTTTGTTCCAGAGGCTTCCTTTTTTAATTGCTCAATAATGAGGTTGTGGGAGATAAGGATGAACGAGGGTAGGTCTTGTCTTCGAATGTGGAGAGAGGGTGCGGGTATCTTTTAGTTTAATTTCTATTCATCATATATTAGATCATACGGTCTATATTGCAAGATGGTAGGCGTACCATCATCACCAACACGGTTTTTTTATAAGAGAAGAGATATATGTATGGAGATACAAACGTATTATCGATACTTGTTTCCGTAAACTTGGATCTACATTCTATTCAACGGTTGAGCATGTGGGGTCGTAGCACGATGACTTCTCGATCGTGTAAACAAAAGGTTTTCCCATCATCGATAAGAAGGGGCTGACGGCAGCGCGCTTTCGGCTTACTCTAGTCCTAGTAGTCATACTAGGTGGTCTACGCACGTGTAGATTTATTCTTTTCACGTCTCGTGTTTGCAGTACTGCCATGACTATTGATGAATAGACGGTAATTTATTCACGGGAAAACCTTTGTTGAGCGTGTGTGCGAGAGAGGGAGAGAGTGTGTGTGTGTGATATGTGTAGATACTGAGACAATAATAAGAGATTCTTTGTGTCTTTGTTTGTGGAGGATAGAGAGAGACATGTGCATGGGGCTTTGTGTTGTGTAACGTGGAGACACATACACATAATCATAGAATGAGTGTGTGAGATACACATGCGGACATGGGGTGAGATGTGTGAGTTAGAGATGAGAATTTTGGTGTGCATCTGAGCTAGAGAGAGGGGGGATATATACATACCTAGAGATGGAGAGAATATGCAAGGGTGTGTGTCTTATAAGAAGGATCCAGATAGATGGGTGTTTGTGCGTGTATGTGTGTGTTCGTGCGTGCGTGTGTGAGAGAGGGTGTGTGTATATGTGGAGAAGAGAGACCACTAATGATATAAACCTAGTGTAGGGAAGGGGGAATGGTATGACATGTGTGTCAAAGAGAGAAAGAGGCATGTGTAGTAGCGGGATAGCATGGGTGCGGGCGGGGAGCAGACTATTTGGAAGAGACATCGAGTGTGTGTGGGAGAGGGGTGTGTGTGTGTGTGTGTGTGTGTGTGTGTGTGAGAGAGAGAGAGAGAGTGAGTGAGAGAGAGAGAGGAAGAGAGTGGGAGAGAGAGGGGTCGTTTGTGTGCAAAAGTGGCGTATAGATAGGGAGACAATGTTGATGTTGTTCAGAAGTGGCCTATGTACGGAGACGCAAGGGAAGCGAGTCATCATGTGTGTGATAGGGACTTCACGAGAGATCTAGAATAGATGGGGTAAAGAACAACGTGCGAGATTGAGAACGATGAAACATTAGGGCGCTATGGAAAGAGCCACGGCATATATGTATATATGGAAGGAGCTGAGGCGGGTCCGCACGTGGGAGAGATAGAAAGAGGAGAGTGGTGCACAAGGAGACAAAGTGTGCTTGTTTTGCTGTGGGGGTGGTGTGTGAGGTGAGTGTACAAGAACCACATAACTAGGGAGATAGGCATTTGGGGCGATGTTTTGTGTGTATGGGAAAGATACATTCTATATATATAGTGCGTGTGCTTGGGAAAGAGAGATGCCGGGAGACCTAGAGAGTGGGGCAAGAGATGTGTGCATGCCTGAGAGACAAAGTTATAGAGACATATATTGGGGTTCGGACTATCGAAGAGAGGGGATGTTTAATGTGCTCGTGTGTTCGTGTCCAGGGAAGAGAATGACTTGTATGTGCGGGTGGGGATGGGGGCCGGGGTGGCTTCGGATAAAGAGAGAGGGGTCTATATTTGAGAGAATCTAGCGTAATTGAGATATATATGGTCAATAGTGTGTGCAGTCATGGTTGATCAATTTGTTTCAAAGTTTGGACTATGAGATAATGATACTTTTGAACATGCATGATATACTTTGAAGTACCAAAATTACAAAGATTGGAATTTTGGAATTCGACTCCATCATTAGCTTTTGTAATTCATTATAACGGAGGTACATTTTTTACGCCGGGATTTTGTGATTTCAAATTCATATATGAAACCTAGATATATACACATACGGGCATGTTGAAACTTTATAATCATCCACTTTATTCATAGACATACACATAAATAAATTCCTGGCCATGATATCATAGTCGGACGTACAAGAGCAGAACACTTAATTTCATGCACCGAAAGCTTTCAAACTTCCCGCTCACATCAACATATCTCACGCCCTAAAGTATAGCCTTGCGATATTCCAGTTTTACCCCTGCCACATGAACAGAAAAGGGCTGCTTTGGTAACTCCATTATTTTCCCCTCTTTGACCCCAACATTCTTCCCCAGAGCCCCTCGCCTTCCCCCTCCCCAACCCCCCCCCCCCAACCATGCCAAGCCGCCGAATCTAGTCGTCCGCTGCAGCAGTGGACCTCACACCCCACCGGATCTACCTTCCGCACCTTGGAATCCCCAACTGCCAACTCACCACTTCACCGGAGCCGCTTCAGCGACTGGCTTGTCCACCGCTCCAAATCACCTTGATTGCCATCATGGTCCACCACATCGGATCTTCTTCACCGGCACCCTCGTTCACCGTAGTGTATGCCCTTCACTGACTCCCTTGTCCGCCCCATCGCTGGCCCTTCATACAAGCCCTCGTCCACCGCAACAGATCTGCCTCAATGAAAGGACTATACACAGCGTTGCATGTGCTTCGCTGAAGCCTTCGTCCACTGCACCGGACCCGCTACGCGGATGCCATATTCAACTCTACCGGCCGTGCTTTACTGACGCCGCAGCCTCATCAGGTTATTTTGATTTGTACTCATTTGGTTTTTTCCTTCTTTATCGTGGATCTGTTCAGTTACCACAAATGAGCTTTGTTGTATGTCGACAGGTGCTGCAACTGAAGCACCGGAGCCGCTTCAGCAACGGCAACAACTGGCCCAAACTCAACCGCAACAAGAGCACCGTCGACGATCCTTAGGTATCAAGTATGACAACGATACCCATACGCCGCCGAGAATCAGGTACTATTATCCAACGGCCGGCACCTACGTTCACTTTCTTAGCATAAGCACCGCACCTTTGAATTTCTTCAGGGCATCATTCAATTTTTCATGAGATGCATTATTCTTCTTGCACCCGTAGGGCCATACTTCTGGTGGTGAACATGTTACATGTGCTAAATTACAAACTAGTGCAGATATAATTACAATGTTTTTTTGTCCTAAGTATTACTGTACTTCCTAGATATCACTGCCTCCTATTTTACTTGTTGCATGCTATATTCATGATAATGGTGTTGTTCTGATGCCCCCTGTTGGTTCCATCGAACTGCTTCATTTTCTCTATGCTTAATTACACATCAGCAAACTACCATGTGGTTCCGCTGCTTTTTGTTTGTTTTACCCTACATTTTCTGATGCTACCTATTACATCACCGCTCCGAGCCTCTGTTCATTGCGGGGTTGTTTGGTTCCCAACCATAGTTTGCCAAGCCAAAGTTTGACAGCCATAGTTTAGTTGGCATGTGTTTGGTTTTTGCCACACTTTATTGCCCCTATAGCCCACTTATCATAGAGACAATTTTTTTGCCAACTTTTGCCAAAGTTTGGCATCCAATTTCTCAGTCGCACTTCTGTGACTGGTCACAGCTTGCCCTGGCCACGCTAGCCTTCAACCAAACAGACCCTACTTTTTTGTGTGTTCTTGATGTTCCCAAGTTGCATGACTAATTTGATGCTTCTATTAATTATGGAGCTGCCAACCCCATCAAGCAAAATATTTGTTCTTTTGGGGCTGGCACCTCGAACAAGCATAAAAATAGAGTGAAGCACATATATTGTCCTGTAAGCACACACCCTTTTTTCATTAGTTTAGATGAACCATTGATGATCAATTCGAACCAATGCATGCGGTTAAATTAATTTTACCTAAATAGAGGGTGCAGAATAAACTACAACAACTAGATTTGCAACCACGGGATGCTAATGATATCTTCAAAGAACATTGCAACAACAAAGAGGCTTCATAGCAACATATGGTAAGCCAGTGTGTTTTAGTACATGTGAAATTTAATGTGTGTGGGTTGCTTTCTTGTCTTGTGCCCTCAACCTGTAATCCTACAGAATTACAAATAGTTCAGTTGTCTGCTTTGTTTTATTGCTTGATTCAAATGCTTGTTTGTTACTTGTTAGGCTATACCTGAGTTGACCAATATGTCAGCAGTGCCTTTGTACTATCGTAAAGAAATGCATGCTTTGTACTTTTGACTCCTTAACTTTTCCTATGAACTTCATCACAAGACTGTCTTTGTAGTTTATATGAGGCCACATTGTTAAGTGTTTTCTCAGATTATTTCAACTGCTTATATGCCTTGGCAACTTAAATATAGCGGTGGTACACTCCCTTTCAACTAGGGATGTCAATTGAGTCCTGTTTAATCCTGATTAAAGTCCACTAGTGGCATGATAGTTCAAAAGAGTTTTTATTTGTTGAGGAAAATGAACAAGGGAGCTAGCTAAAACTAACTAGATGGGACTGACGGATGCCGTTTATTTGTCACTTACATCCCTAGTTTCATCCTACCATTTTAATTTCTTTTCAGCTGATGCTACTTCAAACCATTTAAATATAGCTTGACATGCTCGGCAATAATTCGTATGTCGTTTTCCATGTAAGCTTACTGCATGGACCATGCAATAACTATCTCTTACTTATGTCCAGCAAAAACCTTTGAGGATGTCGTTCACACTAAGACACAGTGTACAACCCCAGAATCTATTTTTGGAAGCAATGCGCCATCCATGTAACTAGATGGTAGTAGTTCAGAGGAAACACCGCTGGAGAGCAGTCTGAGCACAAATATTATAGTTCTTAAGGCTCTACTAAAGGAAGAAAGAGATGGTGTGGCTGCCATGAATGAGGTAATCTTGATCTTGAGGCTGGAAATTATGCAATTAGTTGCATGCATTATGCAAGCAACCCAAGAATTAGAGGAAGTACGAATGTTGCATTTGAAGACAGAGGAGGTCCTGCTGCTTCTGCTATCTGAAGCCGAAGGTAATCCCAGTTATTCTTTAGATACCAGTTGAAATTGTCATTAGATTATTATACTTGCATGTTGTCATGTCTCTGAATGGATTGTATTGTAAGATCCTCTATGTTGTCCATGTGTTGTAATGATCTGAATTTTTTAGGCGAGGTAAACCTCAGTAATTGTAAGATTGACATAAGGTGAACTATTTTTTGTGTGAGTGTATTATATTGGATGAAATAACTGTTTGACTCAAAGTGTATCCAACCTACTGAATTAGCAGATCACGACATTTGCAAATCATAATCATATATATAGGTAGAATAAATCTTTGTCGTGGTTTTGAATAAATAAATAACAAAATGTAGAATGATGTATGGATATTCGTAATCGAATACAAATTGGATTTGAATTTAGTTGATAGGGCCCAGGGTAAACCTGCATGCTAATTCTCCCAAATTTTCAACAAAGCGGTAAATCATCCACTATCATTTGTCGGCTGCCCGAAGTAAGTGTTTGCGAGATGGAAATTACTGTCTACCCCTGACATTTCACATCCAAATCGACCCGATTTCCATTGCTCTCGATAGGGGTAGACTAGTAACTTCAATTAGATGTGACACGGCCGCCTCTGAGCTCATTCAGACACGGTGGGCGCCTAACCTAGGCGGCAAAACACATTTGATTGAAGCTCGTCTGAAAGACATGTGTCTCTCCCTCCATTTCCCCATTCACACACGGTGGGCGGCAAAACAAACTCTCCTCGTCCAAAATCGACGTAGGAAAATATTTTAAATAGGGGCAGATGTGTAACATCCCTCAGAAGTGACACAACTGCCTTACCTGTCAGCCCCATTCATACACCGTGGGCGCCAACCGTGGGCAGCAAAACACCCTCTCCTCACCCGAAATTGCTACCGGTAAATATTGGAGAGATTCGATATTACAGTCCTATCCCCAACCGACGTGATGTATGAAATTTTAAATGGTGGATAAGTTTGTAACTTTCCCACATTTCTAACAAGCGCGTCCCAAAGTTTGAGATCCCCACTCCCCCTCCATTTCCCATTCATACACCGTCGGCACCACAACAAACTCTCCACCGCGGCAAGCCTCCTCCGCCCGCCACCCCATCCTCCACCTTGCCGGAGCCGCTACCCCTACCCCATCGTCCACTTCAAGAGATAGACGTCTCTCATCCATGGTGTCGGACCAGGATCCTTTCATCGCATCCTCTCGCTTCATCGGGGATGCCGTCCACCTTGCCGTTGCCGCTCCTACTACCGCCTCGTCCACGGCAACATGACTTATCCCCTGACCCGACCGTCTGTCGTCTAAAGTCTTCTTCCGTGCTGCCGACAGCCATCGCACCGCAACACCCTCAATGTATCAGCAGGGACATACATGGCGTCGCAAGAGAGCTGGTACTCTTTCATATCTTCTTAAGTTACTGATCTCACCCAGAAAAAAGATATAACTTGTTTACTCTACTTTTCTTGTCCGTACCAAATCATAGTGGCTAGTTGAAAGCAAATATTGTTTGGAAAGTAGACTTTGTCCGGTTTGCACCTTCAGATCCGCCATGGCACGGTCACTATACTCGTAAAGCTTATGGTTTCCCCCCTTTATATTCACTACCATCATCGTAGGTGCTTCGTACCGTGCTAGCACTGCTCCTCAAGACCTCAACCCATCAAGCGAAACAAAATGCCACTCATAATTCCAAAGCTTAGTTGTTGATATACAAATCTGATATGAAGCTCATATATTACTAAAAAAGAGAATGTTTAATTGGTCACATAATGTTCCTATTTTCGTTTTGAAAAGCATGTGCGCCACACACCGGCGAGCTACAGTTAAAATATTGGGCAGCCCAGATGGCTTAGACTACATGGGATCTGCTACGTCTTGAGCTTGCGTTGGTTTTCCTCGAAGAGGAGAGGGTGATGCAGCAATAGTAACGTAAGTATTTCCCTCAGTTTTTGAGAACCAAGGTATCAATCCAGTAGGAGGCTCCTCAACAAGTCCCACGAACCTACACAAACAAATAAAGAACTCGCAACCAACGCGAAAAGGGATTGTCAATCCATTCACGGCCACTTGTGAAAGTGAGATCTGATAGAGATAGTATGATTAGAAAAATATATTTTTTGGTATTTTATAATTTAGATGCAGAAAATAAAGATGCAAATAAGAGTAGATTGGAAGCAAATATGATAAGAGATAGACCCGGGGGCCATAGGTTTCACTCGAGGCTTCTCTCGAGAGCATAAGTATTACGGTGGGTGAACAAATTACTGTCGAGCGATTGATAGAAAAGCGAATAATTATGATGTTATCTAGGCATGATCATGTATATAGGCATCACGTCCATAACAAGTAGACCGACTCCTGCCTGCATCTACTACTATTACTCCACACATCAACCGCTATCCAGCATGCATCAAGAGTGTTAAGTTCATAAGAACAGAGTAACGCATTAAGCAAGATGACATGATGTAGAGGGATAAACTCAAGCAATATGATATAAACCCCATCTTTTAATCCTCGATGGCAACAATACAATACGTGTCTTGCAACCCTTTCTGTCACAGGGTAAGAACACCGTAAGATTGAACCCAAAGCTAAGCACTTCTCCCATGGCAAGAAAGATCAATCTAGTAGGCCAAACCAAACCGATAATTCGAAGAGATTTGCAAAGATAACACAACCATACATAAAAGAAATCAGAGAAGATTCAAATATTATTCATAGATAAACTTGATCATAAACCCACAATTCATCGGATCTCGACAAACACACCGCAAAAAGAGATTACATCGAATAGATCTCCACAAGAGAGGGGGAGAACATTGTATTGAGATCCAAAAAGAGAGAAGAAGCCATCTAGCTAATAACTATGGACCCATAGTTTTGTGGTAAACTACTCACAACTCATCGGAGAGGCATGGATGTTGATGTAGAAGCCCTCCATGGTTGATTCCCCCTCCGGCAAAGCGCCAGCGAAGGCTCCAAGATGAGATCTTGTGGATACAGAAGGTTACGGTGGTGGAAATTGTGTTTCGTCTTGCCCCTGGATGTTTTCGGGGTACGTAGGCTCATATAGGAGGAAGAAGTACGCCAGTGGCCGCCCGAGGGGCCCACGAGACAGGGGGCGCACCCTACAGGGGGGGCCCTCCTATCTCGTGGGAGCCTCGGCTGCTTCTTGACTTGCGCTCCAAGTCCTTTAGATCACGTTCGTTCCAAAAATCACGCTCCCGAAGGTTTCATTCCTTTTGGACTCCATTTGATATTCCTTTTCTTCGAAATACTGAAATAGGCAAAAAAAACAGCAATACTGGCTGGGCCTCCGGTTAGTAGGTTAGTCCCAAAAATGATATAAATGTGTGAAATAAAGCCCATGAACATCCAAAAGGGGTAATATAATAGCATGGAACAATCAAAAATTATAGATACGTTGGAGACGTATCAAGCATCCCCAAGCTTAATTCCTGCTCATCCTTGAGTAGGTAAATGATAAAAAGAGAATTTTTGATGTGGAATGCTACCTAGGAAAAATCTCAATGTAATTTTTTTAATGTGGCATGAATGTTCAGATCCAAATGATTCAAAATAAAAGTTCATATTGATAAAATAAATAGCAACACTTCAAGCATACTAATCAAAGTAATCATGTCTTCTCAAAATAACATGGCAAAAGAAAGTTCATCCCAACAAAATCATATAGTTACGCTATGCTTCATTTTCGTCACACAAAGATGTTCCCAACTTCTATACCCCCGATGACAAGCCAAGCAATTGTTTCATACTTAAATAATCTCAAACTTTTTCAACCTTCACGCAATACATGAGCGTGAGCCATGGATATAGCACTATGGGTGGAATAGAATATGATGATGGGGATTGTGTGGAGAAGACAAAAAAGAGAAAGTCTCACATTGACGAGGATAATCAACAGGCTATGGAGATGCCCATCAATTGATGTCAACATGAGGAGTAGGGATTGCCATGCAACGGATGCACTAGAGCTATAAATAAATTCTCAACAAAATAAAACTAGTGGGTGTGCATCCAACTTGCTTGCTCACGAAGACCTAGGGCATTTGAGGAAGCCCATCGTAGGAATATACAAGCCAAGTTCTGTAATGAAAAATTCCCACTAGTATGAAAAAGACAACTTATGAGACTCACTATATGAAAAACATGGTGCTACTTCGAAGCACAATATATGAGACTCACTACATGAAGAACATGGTGCTACTTTGAAGCACAAGTGTGGAAAAAGAGATAGTAGCATTGCCCTTTTTATTTGTTTTATTTTTTTCTTTTTTTCTTTTTCTTTTTTTTCTTTTTTTTCCTTTGGCCTTTTTTGGCCTTTTTTTATTTTCTTTTTTAGTCTTTTTGGGAAATGCTCTAATAATGATGATCATCACACTTCTATTGATTACAACATAAGAATTACAACTCGAAACTAGAACAAGATATGACTCTATGAATGCTACTGGCGGTGTACCGGGATGGTGCAATGAATCAAGAGTGACATGTATGAAAAATAATGCATGGTGGCTTTGCCACAAATACGATGTCAACTACATGATCATGTAATGGCAATATGACAAAAGTAATGTATGTCATGATGATAAATGGAACGGTGGAAAGTTGCATGGCAACATATCTCGGAATGGCTATGGAAATGCCATGATAGGTAGGTATGGTGGCTGTTTTGAGGAAGATATAAGGAGGTTTTATGTGTGATAGAGCGTATCGTATCACGGGGTTTGGATGCACCGGCGAAGTTTTGCACCAACTCTCAAGGTGAGAAAGGGCAATGCATAGTACCGAAGAGGCTAGCAATGGTGGAAAGGTAAAAGAGCATATAATCCATGGACTCGACATTAGTCAAAAGAACTCATATGCTTATTGCAAAAATTTAGAAGTCATCAAAAACCAAGTACTACACGCATGCTCCTAGGGGGATAGATTGGTAGGAAAAGACCATCGCTCATCCCTGATCGCCACTCATAAGGATGCACAAGCCAGGTACACTTCATGTTTCAAATTCGTTACATAAATTTAACCATACGTGCATGCTACAGGACTTGCTAACTTCAACACAAGCATTCTTTAAATTAATAATCACCCAACTAGCATGAGTTTAATATCACTACCTCCATATCTCAAAACAATTATCAAGTATCAAATTGATCATAGCATCCAATTCACTTCCTATGATAGTTTTTATTATACCCAACTTGGATGGTCATCATTCTAGGACCAAATTATAACCAAAGAAAATACCATGCTGTTCTCTAGGACACTCAAAATAATATATGTGAAGTATGAGAGACTAGCAATTTCTATAAAATCAAGTCACCACCATGCTCTAAGAGATATAAGTGAAGCACTAGAGCAAAAACTATCAAGCTCAAAAGATATAAGTGAAGCACATAGAGTATTCTAGCAAATTCTAAACAAATAGGCTTCTCCAAAAAGGTGTGTACAGCAAGTATGATTGTGGTAAACTAAAAATCAAATACTAATACAATACACGACGCTCCAAGCAAAACACATATCATGTGGCGAATAAAAATATAGCTCCAAGTAAAGTTACCAATGAACGAAGACGAAAGAGGGGATGCCTTCCTGGGGCATCCCCAAGCTTAGGCTTTTGGATATCCTTGAATATCTTGGGGTGCCTTGGGCATCCCCAAGCTTAGGCTCTTGCCACCCTTTATTCCATAGTCCATAAAAGCTTTACCCAAAACTTGAAACTTCACAACACAAAACTCAACAGGAAATCTTATAAGCTCCGTTAGTGAAAGAAAACAAAACCACCACATAAGGTACTGTAATGAACTCATTCTTTATTTATTTTGTTGTTAAACCTACTGTATTCCAACTTATATATGGTTTATAAACTATTTTACTAGCCATAGATGCATCAAAATAAGCAAACAACACACGAAAAACAGAATCTGTCAAAAACAGAACAGTCTGTAGCAATCTGTAACTAACGCAAACTTCTGGAACTCTAAAAATCCTACCAAAATAGGACGTACTGTACAATTTGTTTATTGATCAGCAGAAAAACAAATCAATGCAAAATCACTTCTCTGTGACTTATTGATTTTTTTCTCGTGAGTGCAAAGTTTCTGTTTTTCAGCAGAATCAAATCAACTACCATCATAGTTTGTCCTATAGGTTCTACTGGGCACAAACACTAATTAAAAGATAAAAACACATCTAAACAGAAAGTAGATGCAAAATTTAACACTAAACAGGAACAAAAACAAAAAACATAAAGAAAATTGGGTTGCCTCCCAACTAGCGCTATCGTTTAACGACCCTAGTGTAACACCCACGATGCGGCTATATCTCCCACGTGTCGAAGCACGACTTAGAGGCATAACCGCATTGTGGTTTTGTCGCAAGAAGGGTCATATTCACACAATCCCATGTAATGAACAAGAATGGGATAAAGAGTTGGCTTAAAATCGCCACTTCACACAATGAACATATAATGAATCATACATCATTCAGAGTACACACATGGTCCGACTACGGACGAAGCCAAAAGAAAAGAAGATAACCCAACTGCTAGATCCCTGATCGTCCCAACTGGGCTCCACTACTGATCAACATGAAACAAAACATAGCAACAACTAAGATCTTCGTTGAGCTCCCATCTGAGCTCGGTTGCATCACCTGTACTGGTATCATCGACACCTGCAACTGTTGTGATAGTATCTGGTGAGTCACGAGGACTCAGCAATCTCAAAACCCGCGAGATCAAGACTATTTAAGCTTATGGGAAAGGAAGGGGTAAAGTGGTGAGGTTGCAGCAGCGCCTAAGCATATATGGTGGCTGACATACACAAATAAGAGCGAGAAGAGAAGCAACAGAACGGTCGTGAAGCTAGCAATGATCAAGAAGTGATCCTGAACTCCTACTTACGTCAAACATAACCCAAAACCGTGCTCACTTCCCGGACTCCACCGAAAAGAGACCATCACGGCTACACACGCTGTTGATGCGTTTTAATTCGGATCTGGTGTCAAGTTATCTACAACCGGACATTAACAAATTCCCATCTGCCTATAACCGCAGGCATGGCTTTCAAAAGATTATACCCTGCAGGGGTGTCCCAATTTAGCCCATGATAAGCTCTCACGATCAACGAAGGATATACCTTCTCCCAGGAAGAGCCGATCAGACTCGGAATCCTGGTTCGCAAGACATTTCGACAATGGTAAAACAAGACCAGCAAAGCCGCCCGATGTGCCGACAAATCCACATAGGAGTCGCACGTATCTCGTTCTCAGGGCAACACCGGATGAGACTAGCTACGAGTAAAACCAGCCCTCAAGTTTCCCCAAGGTGGCCCCGTAGGCAGCTCAGTTTGGACCAACACTCGAAGGAGCACTGGCCCGGGGGGGTTAAAATAAAGATGACCCTTGAGTCTGCAGAACCCAAGGGAAAAAGTCTTAGGTGGCAAATGGTAAAACCAAGGTTGGGCCTTGCTAGAGGAGTTTTATTCAAAGCGAACTATCAAGGGGGTCCCATAAATCACCCAACCGTGTAAGGAACGCAAAATCAGGGAACATAACACCGGTATGACGGAAACTACGGCGGCAAGAGTGGAACAAAACACCAGGCATAAGGCCGAGTCTTCCACCCTTTACCAAGTATATAGATGCATTAAATTAAATAAGAGATATTGTGATATCCCAACATAATCCTGTCCATCATGAAGCAATCTTCAACTTCACCTGCAACTAACAACGCTATAAGAGGGGCTGAGCAAAGCGGTAACATAGCCAAGCAACGGTTTGCTAGGAGGAGTGAAAAGGTTAGAGGCTGACATGGCAATATGGGAGGCATGGTAAACCAGTGATAGGTAGCGCAACATAGCGATAGAACGAAGCAACTAGCAAGCAAAGATAGAAGTGATATCGAAGGTAATGGTCATCTTGCCTGAGATCCCGATAGGAAGAAGAACGAGTCCATGAAGAAGACAAACGAACGTAGTCGAACGAATCCTCACAACTCCGGAACGAAACCGAATCTAACGAGAGAAGCAAACCGGAAAGAAGCAAACAACATGGTAAACACACAAGCATAATCATGGCATGATGCACAATCAAGTATGATGCATGTCCGGTTTAATGAGGCATGGCATGGCAAAGTGCAACAAACAATACTACAAATTAAGTGGAGCTCAATATGCAACGAGCTGCATATTGACAAAACACCACATTCAAATATTTAGTTCTCTCTCGTTTAGGAACACAACAATATTAAATGTTGTTAAGCATGGCAAGAGGTGAAACATGAGCAAACCACCTATCTAGGCAAGTTTAGGTGGGGCCGGAAACAACCAACAACAATTCCGGAAATCCCCATATGTCATTTAGTAGTTTAAAGCAAACACAATTTTAAGCATTTTAAATGTTGTTAACATGATGCGGATGCCATAAACAAGGTTTTATACAATTTTATGAAAACGCTAACAAGAGCATGATATGAGGCATTAGTCGCCATGGCGGAAGGAAAAAGGTGCCACGGCGGTGAAACGGAAATGGTGCCACGGCAACATTCCGGTCCCGGTAACTCATGGAGGTACCGGTGCAAAAGGAAGCGTGACGTGAGCGCGTCATGCAAGATGGTGGGGTGATCCCGGATTCCGGGTTCCCACGGGACGGCGGCATGGCAAACGAGGAACGTGCAAAAACCTCTCTCGGACACGGTGCAAACACAAGCATCTCATACAGCAAAGCATTCGATCCACAGGCGATCGTCTCGGGGTTATACCTTCGAAGCGTGTGTTTCGGAGCGGTTTGGGTTCGGTACGATGTAGAGGAAGTAGTCGTTTCATGGTGGTAGTGGAAGTAGTGGTTCATGGACGTCGTGGAAGTAGTCGTACACGGCGTCGGTAGAGGTACTCGAGATCTTGGAGACGGTAGTTGTACACGTTTTTCGTAGATGTCTGGGGTCGTCGGTAGAGGTACTTGGCGAAAAGCATGTCGACAGTAGTTGTACACGGGTCCTCGTCTTCATGGTACTTGGCGTCCTCTCGTCCTTGACAGTGAAGAAACGGAACGCGGTGGTCATGGTACTTGGCGATATCCGAGACGGTCTTGCGTATCCGTAGGGGTACTGGCAGTTTGTGTAGTCGATCTTGTCGGTCCAACACGAAGCAACACAGGGATCCTCGGGTGGGCAGCAGCAAGGAAGCGATGGTGGAGGTCAGCGGCAGGAAGCAGGCATGGGGCTCATCTGGTTCCCAGCCGGGTCCAGGCCGGTGGGACTCCACGGGGCGGCGGCCATGGTGTTCCTGATAGACGGGTGAGGGAGGAGCAAGGCGGCGGCAAACTCGGAGCTCGGGGACGAGGCGCCGAGGGCGAGGCAGGGAAACAGTGGCCTGGCGGCACTCCGGCGAACTTGGCCGCAGGGACGGTCGCGGTCACGCGAGGAGAAGTAGGGCAGGCGGGAAGGCTTGCGGTGGCCTTGGTGATTCCAGCGACGGCAGCAGCAAGGGCGGGGCGAGGTCGGCGCTGCGGCGCAGCTCGACGGCGACAAGGCAGCAGAGGGACGCGGGCAGGAGGTGAAGAAGACGGCGCGGTAGCGGGGCGATGGGGATGGACGGAGGAGATGGGCTCGCCGGCCAGAACGACGGCACGGCGGCAGAGGAATGGGTGGCCGGAGGCGCGGCCGGTTGCCGGGCAGTGGCGCGCGGGAGGAAAAGAGAGGCCATGGATCGGGCGTGAGGAGCTCCTCTCCCTTGGCTCGATTCGTGCGTATGTGTGTGGCGGCGGGCAGAGGGAAGGAGGGGAGATCGATGTATTGGGGATCAGGCTCTATGGCGGCTAGCGTTGGGAGGGTTTGGTGGGCCTTGGGCTGGCTTAGATGGTGAGGCCTAAGAGGCCTGGCTGGGCTCTCTCTCTCTCCCTCAAAAGAAAAAAAACAGAGATAAGAAATAAAAGAAAGAGAGGGTTAAAGAAAGAATTTGCGCAAGGGGTTAATTTTCCCGAACTCACAAAAATGAGTTTGATCCAAGAAAAATAGAAGTGGGCATGATTGCAAGAATTAAATTCAAAGTCATTTGAATTTAATTCAAATGGTTTGAACAAGAAGTAGGATTTAGAAGTGTCCAAAAATGTTGAGATTTTTGGTGGAGCTTCGGAAAATGATGAAAGAAATTATGGGCAAGGTTGGAGACCAAACTTGAAGCAGAAAAGGAACGAAATTATTTTGCAAGTGTGTTTGTGGGTGATTCTGAATTAAAGAAATATTTAATATAGCTCCCTAATATTGGGACGATATGTTATAAAGAGAAGTCACCCTTCCCTCGATTTAAATGGATCGAAGATCCATACAATTTATTTAGAAGAGTTTTTAAAATTAATGATATGATGGCATGATGACATGATGCAATGCACATGATGCAAAGATGAATGCACGAACAAACAAAATCACACAACGAATCTCGGAAACCCTGGAAGTCTTCTGGAGCGTCGGTCTCGGGGCGTCACAACACTCCACCACTACAAGAGGATCTCGTCCCGAGATCTAGGATGGCACCGGAGAGAAACAGAAGAGGAAGAGAAGAGGTAAAGCTAAGTTGCTTCTTCGACAAAGGAGTGAAACCAAAGAACCTTGAGAGGTTGAAAAGTTTAAAAGAAAGAGCACAACAGAGATGAACGAGATTGCAAACAATCCATTAGATAAGAAGAACAAGGAACATTACGAGAATTTGAAGGTTGCAAAGACATGAATCAAGAGTTTAATGGACAAGATAGAATTCGAAACCACTCTGGTTAAAACAAGATGATAGAGGAAGAATTCGAGCAGCACTCCAGTTGAAAAGAGAGGCAAGACTTGATAAGATGAAAAGAACTTGAAAAGATGACACAACACTCCGGTTAAATGGATAAGCATGAAAAGAACACGATCCTCAATATGAGAAGATGAGTGAAGAGAGCAACATCATAATGCCCCCGGAAGAAAGAATAGAAGATAGATCATTGGAATAATAGAATGGGGAAGAAAATGCCAACTTCTGCCACAAATGAGCTTGGAAAGCATCCTTGCAAAGAAGAATTGAACAGACTTGTTGGAAAATCAACAACGAAAAGCACAAGCTTGTTGTGGGCTTATGGCAAACATCTCAAAATGATGAGGTGACAACCGACCACTAACAGAAACAATTGCTTGCTTGAGATCAACGAAGAGATGAAAACTTCTTTCACCGAGAGGATAGGAGAAAACTCGAATCATTGATAAGCACCACAAATAGCAACATTCCTTAGGGAAAGGCTTTAGGTGAAATATGACACAAGATAACTCCAACGAAGAGATTGATGGATTTAAAATACCTCATTCTTGACAACATATGAATCATGAAACATGAAGGAAATTGTCAAGAGTGACATAACACCATCTCAAAAGATAAGGTAGAAAGAATTGCACTTTGGAATGCAAGATGAAGAATACTTGAACTCCTCACAAAAAAACAAAAAAAACATGTGTTGAGCACCATGTTTATTTTTAGAGTATAGCTTGGCAGATCATAGCTTCGAGAGAAAACTTGAAGAACAATTGAGGAATGAAAAGAATCCTTGAAGAACCACCATGTAGAGCCTCCAAGAAGAACTCCGGTAATAAAAGAATGATAGAAAGAAAGAGAAGTTGAAAACACAAGCTGAATCCTTGCAATGATTTTGATGGAGTTTCGCGACGATATAACCGAGAAAACTTGGAACTCCGGAAAAGAAAAGATGAAGCATCTCAAACCGAGAAATGTGGTATGATGAACAACTCTGGAAAGAATAAACTAGATCACATGGATGAAACAATAATAAGAATTACGTTATGCCTATCCTTCACCAATTTAAATTGATGACAAGCAACGGATTTGGCATACTACTTATTCTCGTAGATAGAATTAAGAGAGATATAGCGCCAACTTGAGGAAGTATAGATGGAACCACCGGTGGGATTTGGAAACAATGAATATTTGATATGATAACGAAGGAAGTGAAATCTTGAACGAACCACCGTAATAATTTAAAAAGAAAGTAGCAAAGGTACAATTCACCGAGAAGAATTGGAAAACGAATGAAGATACTTGAGGGGATTTAGATACAAGAGAACGAAGAGATCATGAACTGATTAGAGGATATTAGAACGATGCACCGGAAGAATTCAAGAACGAGAGTTGAAAGCTGAGAATGAAGAATTATGACATGATGGCCTTTGGAGGAAAGAACTGGAAACAACTCATGAAATGCTCCGGATGGGTGAAAAGAATTTTCACAATCAAAACAATTATGCAAGGATGGCATCAAACTTGAACTACACATCTTTGGAAGAAAGGGTAAGGATTTAAGAGGAACTCTTCTTCACTCTTCAAAATTCGAGAATGACGACGAGAAACACCACCAAGAATTGTTGAGATACTCCGGGATGAATATTAGAAAGGTTGAACCAACGATGAATAGAATTTGAAACATCTTGGAGAAGGACATATGACTGATGAAGATTCATTCTTTCGTCAAACTTCGAAAGACTTTGGGAATAGCTTTGGGAAAAAATAGAAGAGTCGGGTAAGATGTTGGGAAAAGATCTGTGGGTTAGGTCCCACTCAAAAGAAAACACTGTTGAACGATTTAAAAGAGAGATTGCATCGGTTGAATTAGATGGCTTGAATGAGGTAACAACCTCGAAATAGTTAGAATTGATGCAGAGTGGAAACACAAATCTTCAGAGATATCTTCAGCACTCCGGAACAATTGAATAGCAAGCGGGGAATGATTAAGAGATCACCGGCATACGCAAACACTTGAAACAAGGAAGGGAATATGATCAACACCGAAAGCTTGAGTTAAATCCACCGGAGAAGAAAAGAGACGAAGAATAATAAACTTGAAGCTTCGTTAGTATCTTCCTGAGAATCACCGGATAAGAACATTGACGGAAAAGAATGGAGAGACTTCCCATCAATAAAATGGATACCCGATTAAGAAATCTGAGTCCTTGAAGTTAAGGATGGGAGGGCGGGAAAACAAAGGCAACTTGGGGCAGATGGAATGGATATCGTTGAGAAAACTTAGAATTGATCTTGTGGATGTTGAGATGATCGGATCCACTTGAAGAGAAGCACGCCGGTTGGAAGAGAATTAACATGACAACCTCAATGATCAAAAGGATTAGCACTCCCATAGAAATATGAAAACACCATTTAGGGAAGGTATGGATTCAACATTTGACTTCGAAGCAACTCGAATACCACAAATAAAACAAAACAAAGGATTTGGCTTGCAGAATAAGCCAGAACAAACATATGATAGAGATTTCGTCCGAAGTTTTCGTGGTGGGGCCCACACGGGCTCGAGTGTACAGCACCATCTTGTACAAGGCAGTGCACATGACATATGAAGCGTCCCCAAACCAGCATAGCCAAGGGTTCTTTAAGACACGATGAGACCACTGTAAAAACGACCGTGGAAAGGTGGACCACTAGAAGTCAAACCCCAATCTCATATCATGCATCTGTCGAAAAGATATTCTAGGAGCTACTTGAATTCCCACCTATAAAACTCCTGAAACTTTCTGGTTATGCAATCTGGTGTTGGGGATAAAGGGGAAGCAATATATCTCACCCAAACTAACAATACCTACATCCAAACTATATCCATCCATCAACACATAACCAAGAAACCTTCAGAAATCGTGTACCTCAACCTTCGAAAAGCATCCGTTATATGAGTTATGGCAATACTCCCGAACTCCCGCCCCAGTACTGGGTGGCGTCGAGGTTATCTCACCAACAACTGCATAAAAGAGATTTTCGATGTCGGCAAAACTCAGGTATTCCAGAACTGCAATGATAAAATTGTGACGACAACACCTCGGAGCTCAACTCCCCGGGTCAATGCCACATAAAAGACAGGAGGCACCAAGAACAATGTTCTCGTCACAAAACCATCAGAACGATTCCAAGATACCCGCGTGATCCTAAAAAAAATAGTGAAATTTGAGGAGAGGAAAGTCAAAACATCTACATCAGGAGACCTCACTAGAGCGACGAAGGGACTGAGGAGTAAAAAGAATCCTACTCTCCGATATATATAATCCTACGACTCAAAACATTTTTTTTCTAGACTCAACAACGCCAGCAAACAATCAAGCAGGGGGCTCCTAAGTCGGGGATGGCTCTGATTACCAACTTGTAACACCCACGATGCGGCTATATCTCCCACGTGTCGAAGCACGACTTAGAGGCATAACCGCATTGTGGTTTTGTCGCAAGAAGGGTCATCTTCACACAATCCCATGTAATGAAAAAGAATGGGATAAAGAGTTGGCTTACAATCGCCACTTCACACAATGAACATATAATGAATCATACATCATTCAGAGTACACACATGGTCCGACTATGGACGAAGCCAAAAGAAAAGAAGATAACCCAACTGCTAGATCCCCGATCGTCCCAACTGGGCTCCACTACTGATCAACATGAAACAAAATATAGCAACAACTAAGATCTTCGTTGAGCTCCCAACTAAGCTCGGTTGCATCACCTGTACTGGTATCATCGGCACCTGCAACTGTTGTGATAGTATCTGGTGAGTCACGAGGACTCAGCAATCTCAAAACCCGCGAGATCAAGACTATTTAAGCTTATGGGAAAGGAAGGGGTAAAGTGGTGAGGTTGCAGCAGCGCCTAAGCATATATGGTGGCTGACATACGCAAATAAGAGCGAGAAGAGAAGCAACGGAACGGTTGTGAAGCTAGCAATGATCAAGAAGTGATCCTGAACTCCTACTTACGTCAAACATAACCCAAAACCGTGTTCACTTCCTGGACTCTGCCAAAAAGAGACCATCACGGCTACACACGCTGTTGATGCATTTTAATTCGGATCTGGTGTCAAGTTATCTACAACCCGACATTAACAAATTCCCATCTGCCTATAACCGCAGGCATGGCTTTCGAAAGATTACACCCTGCAGGGGTGTCCCAACTTAGCCCATGAACAGCTCTCGCGATCAACGAAGGATATACCTTCTCCCAGGAAGACCCGATCAGACTCGGAATCCCAGTTCGCAAGACATTTCGACAATGGTAAAACAAGACCAGCAAAGCCGCCCGATGTGCCGACAAATCCCGATAGGAGTCGCACGTATCTCGTTCTCAGGGCAACACCAGATGAGACTAGCTACGAGGAAAACCAGCCCTCAAGTTTCCCCAAGGTGGCCTCGCAGGCAGCTCAGTTCGGACCAACACTCGAAGGAGCACTGGCCCGGGGGGGTTAAAATAAAGATGACCCTTGAGTCTGCAGAACCCAAGGGAAAAAGGCTTAGGTGGCAAATGGTAAAACCAAGGTTGGGCCTTGCTGGAGGAGTTTTATTCAAAGCGAACTGTCAAGGGGGTCCCATAAATCACCCAACCGCGTAAGGAACGCAAAATCCGGGAACATAACACCGGTATGACGGAAACTACGGCGACAAGAGTGGAAGAAAACACCAGGCAGAAGGCCAAGTCTTCCACCATAATCCTGTCCATCATGAAGCAATCTTCAACTTCACCTACAACTAACAACGCTATAAGCGGGGCTGAGCAAAGCGGTAACATAGCCAAGCAACGGTTTGCTAGGAGGGGTGAAAAGGTTAGAGGCTGACATGGCAATATGGGAGGCACGGTAAACAAGTGATAGGTAGCGCAACATAGCGATAGAACGAAGCAACTAGCAAGCAAAGATAGAAGTGATATCGAAGGTAATGGTCATCTTGCCTGAGATCCTGATAGGAAGAAGAACGACTCCATGAAGAAGACAAACGAACGTAGTCGAACGAATCCTCACAACTCTGGAACGAAACCGAAGCTAACGCGAGAAGCAAACCAGAAAGAAGCAAACAACATGGTAAACACACAAGCATAATCATGGCATGGTGCACAATCAAGTATGATGCATGTCCGGTTTAATGAGGCATGGCATGGCAAAGTGCAACAAACAATACTACAAATTAAGTGGAGCTCAATGTGCAACGAGTTGCATATTGATGAAACACCACATTCAAATATTTAGTTCTACCTCATTTAGGAACACAACAATATTAAATGTTGTTAAGCATGGCAAGAGGTGAAACATGAGCAAACCACCTATCTAGGCAAGTTTAAGTGAGGCCAGAAACAACCAACAACAATTCTGGAAATCCCCATATGTCATTTAGTAGTTTAAAGCAAACACAATTTTAAGCATTTTAAATGTTGTTAACATGATGCGGATGCCATAAACAAGGTTTTATACAATTTTATGAAACGGTTAACAAGAGCATGATACGAGGTATTAGTCGCCATGGCGGAAGGAAAAAGGTGCCACGGCGGTGAAACGGAAATGGTGCCACGGCAACATTCCGGTTCCGGTAACTCATGGAGGTACCAGTGCAAAAGGGAGCGTGACGTGAGCGCGTCATGCAAGATGGTGGGGTCATCCCGGATTCCGGGTTCCCATGGGACGGCGGCATGGCAAATGAGGAACGTGCAAAAACCTCTCTTGGACACGGTGCCAACACGAGCATCTCATACAACAAAGCATTCGATCCACGGGCGGTCGTCTCGGGGTTATACCTTCGAAGCGTGTGTTTCGGAGCGGTTTGGGTTCAGTACGATGTAGAGGAAGTAGTCGTTCTCGTGGCGGTAGTGGAAGTAGTGGTTCACGGACGTCGTGGAAGTAGTCGTACACGGCATCGGTAGAGGTACTCGCGATCTTGGCGACGGTAGTTGTACACGTTTTTCGTAGATGTCCGGGGTCGTCGTAGAGGTACTTGGCGAAAAGCATGTCGATAGTAGTTGCACACGGGTCCTCGTCTTCATGGTACTTGGCGTCCTCTCGGCCTTGACAGTGAAGAAACGGAATGCGGTGGTCGTGGTACTTGGCGATATCCGAGATGGTCTTGCGTATCCGTAGGGGTACTGGCAGTTTGTGTAGTCGATCTTGTCGGTCCAACACGAAGCAACACAGGGAGCCTCGGGCGGGCAGCAGCAAGGAAGCGATGGTGGAGGTCAGCGGCAGGAAGCAGGCATGGGGCTCATCTGGTTCCCGGCCGGGTCCAGGCCGGTGGGACTCCATGGGGCGGAGGCCATGGCGTTCCTGATAGACAGGTGAGGGAGGAGCAAGGCGGCGGCAAACTCGGAGCTCGGGGACGAGGCGCCGAGGGCGAGGCAGGGAAGCCATGGCCTGGTGGCACTCCGGCGAACTTGGCCGCAGGGACAGTCACGGTCACGCGAGGAGAAGTAGGGCAGGCGGGAAGGCTTGCGGTGGCCTTGGTGATTCCAGCGACGGCAGCAGCAAGGGCGGGTGAGGTCGGTGCTGCGGCGCAGCTCGACGGCGACAAGGCAGCAGAGGGACGCGGGCAGGAGGTGAAGAAGACGGCGCGGTAGTGGGGCGATGGGGATGGACGGAGGAGATGGGCTCGCCGGCCAGAACGACGGCACGGCGGCAGAGGGATGGGTGGCCGGAGGCGCGGCCGGTCGGCGGGCAGTGGCGCGCGGGAGGAAAAGAGAGGCCATGGATTGGGCGTGAGGAGCTCCTCTCCCTTGGCTTGATGCGTGCGTATGTGTGTGGCGGCGGGCAGAGGGAACGAGGGGAGACCGATGGAGAGGGGATCGGGCTCTCTGGCGGCTAGGGTTAGCAGGGTTTGGTGGGCCTTGGGCCGGCTTAGATGGTCGGGCCTAAGAGGCCTGGCTGGGCTCTCTCTTTCTCCCTCAAAAGAAAAAAAACAGAGATAAGAAATAAAAGAAAGAGAGGGTTCGGGAAAGAATTTGCGCAAGGGGTTAAATTTCCCGGACTCACAAAAATGAGTTTGATCCAAGAAAAATAGAAGTGGGCATGATTGCAAGAATTAAATTCAGTCATTTGAATTTAATTCAAATGGTTTGAACAAGAAGTAGGATTTAGAAGTGTCCAAAAATGTTGAGATTTTTGGTGGAGCTCCGGAAAATGATGAAAGAAATGATGGGCAAGGTTGGAGACCAAACTTGAAGCAGAAAAGGAACGAAATTATTTTGCAAGTGTGTTTATGGGTGATTCTGAATTAAAGAAATATTTAATATAGCTCCCTAATATTGGGACGATATGTTATAAAGAGAAGTCACCCTTCCCTCGATTTAAATGGATCGAAGATCCATACAATTTATTTAGAAGAGTTTTTAAAATTAATGATATGATGGCATGATGACATGATGCAATGCACATGATGCAAAGATGAATGCACGAACAAAACAAAATCACACAACGAATCTCGGAAACCCTGGAAGTCTTCTGGAGCGTCGGTCTCGGGGTGTCACACCTAGCTAGGCATTAAAGCAAAGATAGATCTAAGTAGTGCCATCTTTGGCACTTGGTTCATAAGTAGAGCAATTATAATCTTTAGGGGGTTCTACCTTTTTAGTAATGATAAAACCTTTAGGCAAAAATTCAAGAACTTCGTTTGTAGCAAAAGGTTTCTCAACGATAGAGAGACAATTGGGATGAACACTCATGGATTTGATATCCGCATCTCCCTTACTAGAAGATTCACCCTTATTTTTAAGAACATAAATAAACTTGGCAGTTTTGGTAAGGGGTTTTCGAGTATTTTTCATAGAGGAAAACGCATAACCTAAGTTAGTCATGATATCCTCAAGTTTACCAATTCTTGCAGAATCTAGATCTATTTTTTCATTAACTATAGGTTCTTTTTCTTTAAGATTTTTTAAAGTGAACCCAACCCTAGATCCGTATTGGGTAATTTGATTATGAATCTTTCTATCCAAGTTTTCAATTAACTCAACAGTGGCAATTTTATCTTCAACGATCTCAAGACGTTGCATAACATGTTCCAAAGTTAAAATAGTTCCATTAACCAAAAGAGGTGGTGGGCCAAACAAATCTAGCATAGCATTATAAGCTTCAAATGTGTGACTATTCAAGAAATCCCCTCTAGAAACGGTATCAAGAACGCATCTATTCCAAGGAGTAATGCCTACATAAAAATTGCGAAGAAGAACGGAAGTAGAAAGCTTTGTCCGGTTTGCACCTTCAGATCTACCATGACACGGTCATTATACTCGTAAAGCTTATGGTTTCCCCCCTTTATATTCACTACCATCATCGTAGGTGCTTCATACCGTGCTAGCACTGCTCCTCAAGACCTCAACCCATCAAGCGAAACAACATGCCACTCATAATTCCAAAGCTTAGTTGTTGATATACGAATCTGATATGAAGCTCATATATTACTAAAAAAGAGAATGTTTAATTGGTCACCTAATGTTCATATTTTCGTTTTGAAAAGCATGTGCGCCATACACCGGCGGAGCTACAGTTAAAATATTGGAAAAGCCCAGATGGCTTAGACTACAGGGGATCTGCTACGTCTTTAGCTTGCGTTGGTTTTCCTCGAAGAGGAGAGGGTGATGCAGCAATAGTAGCGTAAGTATTTCCCTCAGTTTTTGAGAACCAAGGTTTCAATCCAGTAGGAGGATCCTCAACAAGTCCCACGAACCTACACAAACAAATAAAGAACTCGCAACCAACGCGACAAAGGGGTTGTCAATCCCTTCACGGCCACTTGCGAAAGTGAGATCTGATAGAGATAGTATGATAAGATAAATATATTTTTGGTATTTTATAATATAGATGCAGAAAATAAAGATGCAAATAAAAGTATATTGGAAGCAAATATGATAAGAGATAGACCTGGGGGCCATAGGTTTTACTAGAGGCTTCTCTGGAGAGCATAAGTATTACGGTGGGTGAACAAATTACTGTCGAGCAATTGATAGAAAAGCGAATAATTATGACGTTATCTAGGCATGATCATGTATATAGGCATCACGTCCATAACAAGTAGACCGACTCCTGCCTGCATCTACTACTATTACTCCACACATCGACCGCTGTCAGTATGCATCTAGAGTATTAAGTTCATAAGAACAGAGTAACGCATTAAGCAAGATGACATGATGTAGAGGGATAAACTCAAGCAATATGATATAAACCCCATCTTTTTATCCTCAATGGCAACAATACAATACCTGTCTTGCAACCCTTTCTGTCACTGGGTAAGAACACCGTAAGATTGAACCCAGAGCTAAGCACTTCTCCCATGGCAAGAAAGATCAATCTAGTAGGCCAAACCAAACCGATAATTAGAAGAGACTTGCAAAGATAACTCAATCATACATAAAAGAATTCAGAGAAGATTCAAATATTATTCATAGATAAACTTGATCATAAACCCACAATTCATCGGATCTCGACAAACACACCGCAAAAAGAGATTACATTGAATAGATCTCCACAAGTGAGGGGGAGAACATTGTTTGAGATCCAAAAAGAGAGAAGAAGCCATCTAGCTAATAACTATGACCCGTAGGTCTGTGGTAAACTACTCACAACTAATCGAAGAGGCAAGGATGTTGATGTAGAAGCCCTCCATAGTCGATTCCCCCTCTGGCAGACTGCCGGCGAAGGCTCCAAGATGATATCTCGCGGATACAGAAGGTTATGGTGGAAATTGTGTTTCGTCTTGCCCCTGGATCTTTTTGGGGTATGTTGGCTTATATAGGAGGAAGAAGTACGTCGGTGGCCGCCCGAGGGGCCCACGAGACAAGGGGCGCACCCTACAGGGGGGCGCCCTCCTATCTCGTGGGAGCGTCGGCTGCTTCTTGACTTGCACTCCAAGTCCTCTGGATCACGTTCGTTCCAAAAATCATGCTCCCGAAGGTTTCATTCCATTTGGACTCCGTTTGATATTCCTTTTCTTCGAAATACTGAAATAGGCACAAAAAAACAGCAATACGGGTTGGGCCTCCGGTTAGTAGGTTAGTCCCAAAAATGATATAAATGTGTAAAATAAAGCCCATAAACATCCAAAAGGGGTAATATAATACCATGGAACAATCAAAAATTATAGATACATTGGAGACGTATCAGGATCCCAATTTTTTGTACAAATCTACCTTCACTCCTTTGTATACTGGACTAGGACTGGGCGGGCCATGGAATTTTTTTGTTCTGATGTAGCTCTTTCTTGTCGTACCGGCAATACAAGCCCATATGGACCAGCTAGTTCCACTTTACATATTTTATTCTTAATGCTTAGGGTTTTCCCCTTTTATCTACTCTACTATGATCTACGTAGGTGATTTCTGTCGTACTAGCAGTAATCCACCCTTCAAGCTAAACAACTTATCACTCATAATTACAAAGCTTAGTTGTTTAAATATGATTGTGATATGATACTGATATTATTTAACAGATACATTTAATTGGTTAGCTAAAGGTCCCACTTGAGTTTCCAAATGCATGTCGCGACATATAGAGAGACAGCAGAATTGCATTTCTTTGTCATTTGTGGACTGTAGTTTCTTGTCGGTACCAAATATTAGTTGTTATTTCAAAGCAAACATCAGTTGCTAACTACCCTTTGTGCGGTTTGCAGCATCAGATCTACCATCCCACTGCCACGGTCAACACTATACTCATCATGCTTATGGTTTCCCCATTTTATGATGACCACAATCAGCCTACGTGGTTTGTGTCGTAATAGCACTGCTCCACCCATCGAGCTAAACAAGCTTAGTTGTACAAATTCGATCTCATATTATGCTCATATTAGTAAATCTGAGACATGTTTAATTGGTCAGCTAAATGTTCCTACTTCAGTTTCGAAATGCATGTGAGCCACATATGGAGAGACCGGAAGGAATAGTATTTCTCTGTGCGCTCTGGTTCATCATGGGTGGACAATAGACATTGTATAGAAAACCATGTAATATCTTCAATATGCTTGCTCTTCTGCTCTTCTTTAACATGACCCTCTTCTCTTCTTTAATAAGTATATTCCTAGTTGGGAAGAGTAGCAGAGACATTTGCGGTCGACTGATCAGGTCGAGTTGTTCTCCCTTAGTATTTGAACATGTCAAGCCAGGTCGACTTGTTCTTCTTAACTATATGTTGAAGCTATCATCTGCGAAGTATCATCACTTCTGGGGCTCTCATATTTTGATTAGTAGGCCACATTATATTAATGCACACACCAAATCACAGCATGCATGTCATCTCTTAGAAGAATTGCAGAGATATCACAAAGGGGTTTACAGGGAGGCAATATTGGATTAGAATCACTTCGGTCTTACAGTGATAATCTCATTTGTTTTTATGTTTTCATGCATGCCAGGTATTGAACATGATCAAAATGAATATGAGAATGGGTGCACGAGAGTAATATTGCAGAACAATCCACTGGCTAACAAACTTGGCATGGTGGAGGATGTCCTATCTTATTCACCCATCAAGGTGCTTGCTCTAACTTGGCAAGGTTGTATTGGTCGCACATATTTTGCATCTGACCTCTTGCATTACTTCTTCTTTGTTACACCACCATCTGCTTAGTTTAAGCATCATATGTGAGTATATGCCATACCTCATAACCCACCAGTACTAGAAAAAAGGACTGTTAGTGGCACACCTATTTTTGCCATTAATGGTACACTATAGGTGCGCCACTATTACCACGCCACTAGTAACAAATACTAATGGCGCACCTCTGGTGCGCCATTAGTATTGCAGGTAATAGTGGCGCACCTTGTAGTGTGCCATTACTATTGCTACAGGTGCGCCACTAGTAACTTTTTTTTTGAATTTTTTTTATTTTTTTTTATTTTGAAGGTGGGAAAATAGTAGTGGCGCACTGTCTAACCCCCACCGTGCTCCATTGCTATTTTTTAATTTTGAATTTGGATCTAGATCTAGATGTGGCTGTAACGCCTCGGATCCGATGCGCCAGGTGTCTACCAGTTATTCACCGTCGTTGCCATGTCATTTGCTTGCGTGTTTCATATTGTCATGTCATCATGTGCATTTCATTATGCATACGTGTTCGTCTCATGCATCCGAGCATTTTCCCCGTTGTCCGTTTTGCAATCCGGCGCTCCTATGCCCTCCGGCGTCCCCCTTTTGTCTTTCGTTGTGAGTGGGTGTTAAACGTTCTCGGAATGGACTAAGGCTTGCCAAGCGGCCTTGGTATAACACCGGTAGACCGCCTGTCAAGTTTTGTGCCATTTGGAGGTTGTTTGGTACTCCAACGGTTAACCGGGTAACCATAAAGCCCCTCTCTCTTTGCAGCCCAACACCCCTTCCAAAGTGGCCCAAAACCCAGCAAACTCCCCTCCATGCTCTCGGTCGTTCGATCACGATCGTGTGAGCGAAAACCGCTCCTCATTTGGACTCTCCTAGCTCCCTCTACCTATAAATATGCCCTCTCCCCCGAAATTCCGGATCATTTCCCCCCTAACCCTAGCAGATTCATCCCTGCCGCCACCGGACACGTCCGGCCGCAGCCGGACACGTCCGGGTCGCCCCGCCGCCGCCACGTGGCGTGTCGCCACTCGCCTGCCGTACCGCCCCTGCCGCCGGCCCGGAGAGCCCGTCCGGGGCCCTCCCGGCCCGAAGCCGCCGCCGCCGCAACCCGCGACTAGGCCCGGCTCCCGCGCCGCCCGGGCCCGCGCCGCCGGATCCCGCGCCCCGTCCGGTCCGCGCCCCGGCCGCCCTCCCGCGCCGGAGTCGCCCGCGCGCCGCCGCCCTCCGCCGCGGCCCCGCCATCCTCGGTCGCGCCTCCCCGCGCCCAGGACCTGCGTCGCCGCTTTCTTCCTCCCCGCGCCCTCGCGCCCTCGCCGTCCGGCGCGCCGCCGCGGCCTCCGTCTCCTCCCGTCGCCGCGCCGGTGCCCCTCCGCCTGCGCGCCACCAGAGCTCCTCCGTGCGCCGTGCTGCCGAGCCCATCCGGCACCGCCCCGCGGTTCCTTCGCGCCCTCGCCGTCCCGCCGGTCTCCTCCGCCCCTCGCCGCGCCGGCCGTCGCCGGAGAGCGCCGCCCCTCGCCGGAGTTTGCTCAAATCCGGATCTGGTCGGGTGGACCAGATCCACCAGTTCGGTGAACCAAACGCGTCGTGCCCCATCCCGGATCCCTCCGTCCCGGAACGCCTCCGTCCCGGGTTGACTTTTCCCGGAGGTAAAAATGCCAGTCCCAGATTTTGCACATTTTCATGCCATCGTATCTCTGCATCCGTAGCTCCGTTACGTGCGTGTAATATGTCAAATTGTTCGCCTCAACGAGTACATCATTTCATTCCAGTACATAATATTCATTTGAGCTCATATTGATGCCTGAATCATCGTTGTAAGAGTGCTTCGTGATGTTTCCTGCTGTCTGTTAACAGAACGAGCTCTTTTGTCATTTTTGCCATGATTGATGTGTGCATCCTATGAGGTTGATGTCTACATGTGTTTTGAACTATGCCATGTCTTATTTACAGAGGTGCTTACCATGTATTTTTGTGATCAATGTGGTGACTAGCACAAGCATGCCAACTAGGTGTCGTGATGTTGCTTACTTTAGTCCCTGTTCTGCTGTTATTTTGATGCCATGTAAACTTGATGCTACAGAGAGATCCATGCATATTTTGAGACACTTCAGTAAGGGTGTTTTGAACATGTGGTTATTGCTATCCATTCATGCCCTTGGTTACAATTATGGAGTAGTCTAGCACGTCATTTTCGTGCTCTACTTTTGCTTCAAGATGTTTCCTGGCAGATTGTTTACGTGTTATTCAATTTGGCCAAGGTTGCTATTGTTGATCCTTGCATGCTATGGACTTGTTCTTGCCTTGGTTGGTTACACAAACATGTATTATTGATGATGCTATGCTTATATTGTCATGCAATAACTTGTGGTGAGTGATTCAAGCTTGTTAAGTAGGGTACATGATGTTGCTGTTTTGCTAGGCTGAATCTGTTATTTCGTGATGCCATATAAACATGTTGCTACTAATCATTCTATGCATAATCTGGAGATGTTATATAAACATGTTTTGATCTACATGTCATCCTCTATCCATCCATGCCCCTGGTTGCATTTATAGCTTGCTGTAGCTTGTTAATATCTTGCTCCAAAGTTGATTGATAATGTTGCTGTCAGCCTGTTAACATTAAGTTCAGTTGTTTCCATGTGTTTTGCTAGTGATCCAGACACCCTATGACCTTGCTCTTGCCTTGCTTAGCTTCAAAAATATGCCTTCTTACTGTTGGTTGCCTTGCCATGACATGTATTGCTCTGTAGTGAGTTGCACAAGCTCATTTACATGCCTTCATAATTCTGTTCCTGCCATGTATGAATCTGTATTATAACTTGCCATGTTTACGTGGGTGCCTTCATATTTTCTGTTCCTTTTTGGCTTATGGTCAGTAAAGTACATTTGATCTATGCATTTAGTAGTTTCATGCCATGACTTTGTTTGCCATGATAAGTTCCTGTAACATGTTGTTTGATAGCTCTAAACATTGCATCGTGATGTTCTTTTCTGCAAAGTCTGAAATTGTTATAACTTGCAATCTTACCATGTGTGTTTGAGCATGTTCTGGTGATTTCTGGAGATAGCTCAGTGTTCATGTTTTGTTTTTCTTTACCTGTACATCATGCCCATGCCTTTTGTTTTCATATTGTGGTGCCGTAGCTTATTGTTTTAATACTTGCAATATGCCTAGTTGCTGTTTTCGACAGATTATTGCTACGACTTGTTTAGTGTGTGTGTTGAACCGTTGCTCCGTTTTGAGTGTGCTCTATATGAAAATTGCTTGATTTTGCATATAGTTTCGTATTATTATGTTGCATCCATGTTTTGAGGTGTTTGCTTGATGTTTGTATGCATTTGCATCAATGCCATGTCTAACTTGTTTTGCTCATATCTTCTAGGCCGTAGCTCCGAACTAAATGAACTTTATATGTAACTTGACTAGAATCTCGTGTAGATCATCGTGGTGCTCTTTAACTTGCTGTTTAACCACTTCAACTTAATGTTTGTTCAGATCTGGTCCAATTTCGAAATATGCATATGAGGACTTACCGGAATTGTTATATGTTGTTCCCGGCCTCATTTAAACTTGCCTTGATGTGTTGCTCTTGTTTGCATCATCTCTTGCCATGAGTCGCTTCATGTAGCTTCGTCATGCATCATGCCTTGTTCATGTGTGGTGTGTTTACTATGTTGTGTGCTTCTTTTCGATAGTTCCTGTTTCGTTGCGATCGTGAGGATTCGTTCGTCTATGCTTGGTTCGTCTTCGTGGCTTCGTCTTCTTCATGGACTCGTTCTTCTTCCTTGCGGGATTTCAGGCAAGATGACCGTTACCCTGGATCTCACTACTATCATTGCTATGCTAGTTGCTTCGTTCTATCGCTTTGCTGCGTTACCTATCTTTTGCTCATCAAGCCTCCCATATTGCCATGAACCTCTAACCTTTGACACCTTTCCTATGCAAACCATTGATTGGCTATGTTACCGCTTTTGCTCAGCCCCTCTTATAGCGTTGCTAGTTGCAGGTGAAGTTGAAGATTTCTCCATGGTGGACAGGATTTTGGTTGGGATATCACAATATCTCTTATATTATTATTAATGCATCTATATATTTGGTAAAAGGTGGAAGGCTCGGACTTTTGCCTGGTGTTTTGTTCCACTCTTGCCGCCCTAGTTTCCGTCATACCGGTGTTATGTTCCCGGATTTTGCGTTCCTTATGCGGTCGGGTGATTTATGGGACCCCCTTGACAGTTCGCTTTGAATAAAACTCCTCCAGCAAGGCCCAACCTTGGTTTTACCATTTGCCTCACCACCACCTACCTTTTCCCTTGGTAGTCGCGCTCTCGAGGGTCATCTTTATTATAGCCGCCCCCCTCGGGCCAGTGCTTGTCTAAGTGTTGGTCCGAACTAGAGCCCTTTGCAGCGCCCCCTCAGGGAAACTTGAGGTCTGGTTTTAGTTGTACGGATTGCTCATCCGGTGTTGCCCTGAGAACGAGATATGTGCAGCTCCTATCGGGATTATCGGCGCATCGGGCGGTCTTGCTGGTCTTGTTTTACCATTGTCGAAATGTCTTGTAAACCGGAATTCCGAGTCTAATCGGGTCTTCCTGGGAGAAGGTCTATTCCTTTGTTGATCGCGAGAGCTTGTCATGGGCTAAGTTGGGACGCCCCTGCAGGGTATAATCTTTTGAAAGCCTTGCCTGCGGTTATAGGCAGATGGGAATTTGTTAATGTCCGGTTGTAGATAACTTGACACCAGATCCGAATTAAAACTCATCAACCGTGTGTGTAGCCGTGATGGTCTCTTTTCGGTGGAGTCCGGGAAGTGAACACGGTTCTTGGGTTATGTTTGACGTAAGTAGGAGTTCAGGATCACTTCTTGATCATTGCTAGCTTCACGACCGTTCCGCTTGCTCTCTTCTCGCTCTTATTTGCGTATGTTTAGCCATCGTATCATGCTTAGTCGCTGCTGCAGCCTCACCACTTTACCCCTTCCTTTCCTTTTAAGCTTGCTAGTCTTGATACCCATGGTAATGGGATTGCTGAGTCCTTGTGGCTCACAGATTACTACAACAACAGTTGCAGGTACAGGTTATGCGATGATCATGACGCGAGAGTGATGCTTGCTTGCATTGAGTTCTTCTTCTGCTTCTTCGATCAGGGGATAGGTTCCAGGTCGGCAGCCTGGGCTAGCAGGGGGATGTCGTTTGAGTTTCTGTTTGTGATTCATCCGTAGTCGGATGATGCTCTTATGTATTGTGATGTTGTATTCATGTAACATTGTATGCCTTATGTATGTATCCCCATCTATTATGTAATGTTGATGTAATGATATCCACCTTGCAAAAGCGTTTCAATATGCGGGTCTATCCTTGGTGGGACCTTTGAGTTCCTTTTGGATAGGGTCGCATATTGGGCGTGACAAGTTGGTATTAGATCCTTGACCGACCCTGGGAGCCCCTTGATTGATCGTGTAGTTTGGTTGATGTTGAGTCTAGAAGAAAACTGTTTTCAGAGTCTAGTTATATCGGAGAGTAGGAATTCTTTTTACTCCTCAGTCCCTTCGTCGCTCTGGTAAGGAATCTTGACGTAGGTGTTTTGAATTATTTCTCTTCCCCTTCAAATTTTTCTTTAGGTTCACGCAGTTGGTTTTCTGATCGTTGGTTCTCAGCTCTTTTCATCCGGTGCATTTTCCCGTCAAGTCGACTTGACTCTCTTCATCTTTGAGTTCAGTCCTCAGTTGTTTTCTTTTCCCACCCGCCCACCCCTTTTCATCTTGGAACCGGAGTCCATAATCGAGTATCCATCCTACTCGTGCGAAGTCTTTGCTTTCTTTTCTCAACAATTTCAATCGGTGTTTTCTCTTCAAGTTATTCGTCGGTTTTCCCCTTCCAAGTTGCCTTTGTTTTCCCGTCCTCCCACCCTTTTTCTTCCCGGAGTCTGACTCTCTCTCGACCAGCTATTTCATTCGTGTGGATCCTCTTCAGTCTTTCGTCAATCGTTTCAACCGGTGAATTCTCTTTTGTTTGACATTCTTCATCTCTTTTCCGATGCACTCAATTCATGTTTTTTTTCGGTGTTGATCGTATTATTTTTCTTGGCTCAAGTGTTATCCCTCCTCGTTCTCCTCTCGCCAGTTTTATCCTTCCGGAGTGCTCAAGACATCTCAAGAGATTCGTCTGTGTTCCAATTAATGCGAGGTTGTCACCTCATTCAAATATTTCAATTGTTCCGGTGCTTCATCTATCTGTTCATCATCCTTTTCAACGGTGTTTTCTCTTCAGTGGGCCCTAACCCACAGGTCTTTTCCCAGGATCTTACCTGACTCTTCTAATTTCCCGGAGCTATTCTCAAATCCTTTCCGAAGTTTGACGTAAGTATGGATTTCATCAGTCAGATGTTTTTCCAAGATCAGTTTCAAATCACTTCATTGTTGGCTCAACCTCTTCGCTTTTCATCCTCCCGCAGTATCTCAGTAATTTTGGTGGTGTTTTTCCGTCGTCATTTGAAGACCGAAGTAGAGTTTTTCCTCTAATTCTTGTCCGTCCTCTTGAAGTTTCGTCGTTCTAGCTTCTTGTTACCCTCTCGAATTATTCCATTTGTCAGATATTTTTCTTATCCATCCGGAGTATGTCAGAAGTTGTCTTTCCGTTTCTTTTCACCGGAGGCCGTCGTTCAAGAAGAATTCTCGTCCTCACATTTCAGCTACCGTTATCGAGTTATCCCGGTGCTTCGTTCAAGTGTTCATTAATCAGCTCATGATCTCTTTGTTCTTTTGCATCTAAATCCCCTCAAGCATATTTGTTCTTCTAATTCTTCCCGGTGATTCAGTCCCTTTCATCAGTCATTTTCATTTCTAACGATGGTTCATTCAGATTCTTTTTCCTTGTTAATCATATTAATTCATTCATTCTTTCCAATCCTACCGGTGGTTCATGAAGACTTTCTCAAGTTCGCGCTATATCTCTTCTCAATCCTTTCAAGAAGAATAGGTAGTATGCAAAAATCCATTGCTTGTCATCAATTTAATTTGATGAAGGATAAGCATACAATAAATCTTATTCTTATTTCATCCAAGTGAGTAATCCATTCCTTCAGAGTTTGTTCTTGATGAATAAATTTTAGTTCCAAGTGTTTTCATCTTTTCTTTTCCTGAGTTCAAAATTTTCTCGGCCATCTCATCGGAAACCTCCATCTAAATCATCGCAAAGCTCATCTTATTCATTCGTCCTTCATTCTATCTCATCATCTTTTTGTTACCGGAGTTCTTCATGGTGGTTCTTCATGATTTAATTCATTCTTCAAGTGTTCATCAAGATTCTTATCGAAGGAGCTCAAGTATCTTTCCTTCTTGATTTTCAAAGTGCAATTAATTCTCTGTATTTCTTTTGAAGTGGAGTTTTGCATTTCTTCGTTCTCCTCAGCTAATTAATCTGTTTCGCTTGTGGTCGGTGATCACCTCATAATTTTGAGATGTTTTCCATAAGTCCACAAGAAGCTTATTCCTTTCGTTGTTGATTTTCTCAACAACTCCGTTCAACCTTTCCTCCTAAGTTCTTTTCATTCAATTCTTCCGGAGGCTTTGCGCTATTCATCTCGTCAAGTGCCATCCCATCTTGTGAAGCTCGTGTTCTATTCATCCATGTTTCAGCCAGAGTGCTGCTTAAATCCTTTCAGTCTTATTCATTTCTTATCTTGTTCTAACCGGAGTGGTTTCATAGTCTGTCTGATTCATTGAGCTATCAATTCTCGTCATTCTCGTCATTCCTCTCTTATTCTCAAGTGCTCTCAATTCTTTGCTTCTTCTCTTCAGTTCTTGCTTAACCTCATCCCTTTTCCCTTCCATCTCGGTCCTAAGATCTCGGGACGAGATCTCTTGTTAGTGGAGGAGTGTTGTAACGCCCCGGATCCGATGCGCCAGGTGTCTGCCAGTTATTCGCCGTCGTTGCCATGTCATTTGCTTGTGTGTTGCATATTTTCATGTCATCATGTGCATTTCATTTTGCATACGTGTTCGTCTCATGCATCCGAGCATTTTCCCCGTTGTCCGTTTTGCAATCCGGCGCTCCTATGCCCTCCGACGTGCCCCTTTTGTCTTTCATTGTGAGTGGGTGTTAAACGTTCTCGGAATGGACCGAGGCTTGCCAAGCAGCCTTGGTAAAACACCGGTAGACCACTTGTCAAGTTTCGTGCCATTTGGAGGTCGTTTGGTACTCCAACGGTTAACCGGGTAACCGTAAAGCCCCTCTCTCTTTGCAGCCCAACACCCCTTCCAAAGTGGCCCAAAACCCAGTAAACTCCCCTCCATGCTCTCAGTCGTTCGATCACGATCGTGTGGGCGAAAACCGCTCCTCATTTGGACTCTCCTAGCTCCCTCTACCTATAAATATGCCCTCTCCCCCGAAATTCCGGATCATTTCCCCCCTAACCCTAGCAGATTCGTCCCCGCCGCCACCGGACACGTCCGGCCGCAGCCGGACACGTCCGGGTCGCCCCGCCGCTGCCACGTGGCGCATCGCCACTCGCCTGTCGCGCCGCCCCCGCCACCGGCCCGGAGAGCCCGTCCGGGGCCCTCCCGGCCCGAAGCCGCCGCCGCCGCAGCCCACGACCGGGCCCGGCTCCCGCGCCGCCCGAGCCCGCGCCGCCGGATCCCACGCCGCGGCCGGTCCGCGCCCCGGCCGCCCTCCCGCGCCGGAGTCGCCCGCGCGCCGCCGCCCTCCGCCGCGGTCGCCGCCAGCCTCGGCCGCGCCTCCCCGCGCCCAGGACCCGCGACGCCGCTTTCTTCCTCCCCGCGCCCTCGCGCCCTCACCGTCCGGCGTGCCACCGCGGCCTCCGCCTCCTCCCGTCACCGCGCCGGCGTCCCTCCTCCTGCGCCACCGGAGCTCCTCCGTTCGCCGCGCCGCCGAGCCCATCCGGCGCCGCCCCACGGTTCCTTCGCGCCCTCGCCGTCCCGCCGGTCTCCTCCGCCCCTCACCGCGCCGGCCGTCGCCGAAGAGCGCCGCCCCTCGCCGGAGTTCGCTCAGATCCGGATCTGGTCGGGTGGACCAGATCCACCAGTTCAGTGAACCAAACGCGTCGTGCCCCGTCCCGGATCCCTCCGTCCCGGAACGCCTCCGTCCTGGAACGCCTCCGTCCCGGGTTAACTTTTCCCGGAGGTAAAAATGCCTAAGCCCCGGATTTTGCACATTTTCATGCCATGTTCATGCCATCGTATCTCTGCATCCGTGGCTCCATTACGTGCGTGTAATATGTCAAATTGTTCGCCTCAACAAGTACATCATTTCATTCCATTGCATAATATTCATTTGAGCTCATATTGATGCCTGAATCATCGTTGTAAGAGTGCTTCGTGATGTTTTCTGCTGTCTGTTAACAGAACGAGCTCTTTTGTCATTTTTGCCATGATTGATGTGTGCATCCTATGAGGTTGATGTCTACATGTGTTTTGAACTATGCCATGTATTTTTGTGATCAATGTGGTGACTAGCACAAGCATGCAAACTAGGTGTCGTGATGTTGCTGATTTTAGTCCCTGTTCTGCTGTTATTTTGATGCCATGTAAACTTGATGCTACAGAGAGATCCATGCATATTTTGAGACACTTCAGTAAGGGTGTTTCGAACATGTGGTTATTTCTATCCATTCATGCCCTTGGTTACAATTATGGAGTAGTCTAGCATGTCATTTTCGTGCTCTACTTTTGCTTCAAAATGTTTCCTGGCAGATTGTTTACGTGTTATTCAATTTGGCCAAGGTTGCTATAGTTGATCCTTGCATGCTCTGGACTTGTTATTGCCTTGGTTGGTTACACAAACATGTATTCTTGATGATGCTATGCTTATATTGTCATGCAATAACTTGTGGTGAGTGATTCAAGCTTGTTAAGTAGGGTACATGATGTTGCTGTTTTGCTAGGCTGAATCTGTTATTTCGTGATGCCATATAAACATGTTGCTACTAATCATTCTATGCATAATATGGAGATGTTCTATAAACATGTTTTGATCTACATGTCATCCTCTATCCATCCATGCCCCTGGTTGCATTTATAGCTTGTTGTAGCTTGTTAATATCTTGCTCCAAAGTTGCTTGATAATGTTGTTGTCAGCCTGTTAACATTAAGTTCAGTTGTTTCCATGTGTTTTGCTAGTGATGCAGACACCCTATGACCTTGCTCTTGCCATGCTTAGCTTCACAAATATGCCTTCTTACTGTTGGTTGCCTCACCATTCCATGTATTGCTCTGTAGTGAGTTGCAGAGGCTCATTTACATTCCTTCATAATTCTGTTCCTGCCATGTATGAATCTGTATTATAACTTGCCATGTTTACGTGGGTGCCATCATATTTTCTTTTCCTTTTTGGCTTATGGTCAGTAAAGGACATTTGATCTATGCATTTAGTAGTTTCATGCCATGCCTTTGTTTGCCATGATAAGTTCCTGTAACAAGTTTTTTGATAGCTCTAAACATTGCATCGTGATGTTCTTTTCTGCAAAGTCTGAAATTGTTATAACTTGCAATCTTACCATGTGTGTTTGAGCATGTTCTAGTGATTTTTGGAGATAGCTCAGTGTTCATGTTTTGTTGTTCTTTACCTGTACATCATGCCCATACCTTTTGTTTTCATACTGTGGTGCTGCAGCTTATTGTTTTGATGCTTGCAATATGCCTAGTTGCTGTTTTGGACAGATTATTGCTACGACTTATTTAGTGTGTGTATGTTGAACCATTGCTCCGTTTTGAGTGTGCTCTATATGAAACTTGCTTGATTTTGCATATAGTTTCATATTATCATGTTGCATCCATGTTTTGAGGTGTTTGCTTGATGTTTGTATGCATTTTGCATCAATGCCATGTTTAACTTGTTTTGCTCATATCTTCTAGGCCGTAGCTCCGAACTAAATGAACTTTATATGTAACTTGACTAGAATCTCGTGTAGATCATCGCGGTGCTCTTTAACTTGCTGTTTAACCACTTCAACTTAATGTTTGTTCAGATCTGGTCCAATTTCGAAATATGCATATGAGGACTTACCGGAATTGTTATATGTTGTTCCCGGCCTCATTTAAACTTGCCTTGATGTGTTGCTCTTGTTTGCATCATCTCTTGCCATGAGTAGCTTCATGTAGCTTCATCATGCATCATGCTTGTTGTGCATCATGCCTTGTTCATGTGTGGTGTGTTTACTATGTTGTGTGCTTCTTTTCGATAGTTCCTGTTTCGTTGCGATCGTGAGGATTCGTTCGTCTACGCTTGGTTCGTCTTTGTGGCTTCGTCTTCTTCATGGACTCGTTCTTCTTCCTTGCGGGATTTCAGGCAAGATGACCGCTACCCTGGATCTCACTACTATCATTGCTATGCTAGTTGCTTCGTTCTATCGCTTTGCTGCGTTACCTATCTTTTGCTCATCAAGCCTCCAATATTGCCATGAACCTCTAACCTTTGACACCTTTCCTATGAAAACCATTGATTGGCTATGTTACCGCTTTTGCTCAGCCCCTCTTATAGCGTTGCTAGTTGCAGGTGAAGTTGAAGATTTCTCCATGGTGGACAGGATTTTGGTTGGGATATCACAATATCTCTTATATTATTATTAATGCATCTATATATTTGGTAAAGGGTGGAAGGCTCGGCCTTTTGCCTGGTGTTTTGTTCCACTCTTGCCGCCCTAGTTTCCGTCATACCGGTGTTATGTTCCCAGATTTTGCGTTCCTTACGCGGTCGGGTGATTTATGGGACCCCCTTGACAGTTCACTTTGAAAAAAACTCCTCCAGCAAGGCCCGACCTTGGTTTTACCATTTGCCTCACCACCACCTACCTTTTCCCTTGGGAGTCACGCTCTCAAGGGTCATCTTTATTATAGCCCCCCCCCCGGGCCAGTGCTTGTCTAAGTGTTGGTCCGAACTAGAGCCCTTTGCAGCGCCCCCTCAGGGAAACTTGAGGTCTGGTTTTAGTTGTACGGATTGCTCATCCGGTGTTGCCCTGAGAACGAGATATGTGCAGCTCCTATCGGGATTGTCGGTGCATCGGGTGGTCTTGCTGGTCTTGTTTTACCATTGTCAAAATGTCTTGTAAACCGGGATTCCGAGTCTGATCGGGTCTTCCTGGGAGAAGGTCTATTCCTTTGTTAATCACAAGAGCTTGTCATGGGCTAAGTTGGGACACCCCTGCAGGGTATAATCTTTTGAAAGCCATGCCTGCGGTGATAGGCAGATGGGAATTTGTTAATGTCCGATCGTAGATAACTTGACACCAGATCCGAATTAAAATGCATCAACCGTGTGTGTAGCCGTGATGGTCTCTTTTCGGCGGATTCCGGGAAGTGAACACGGTTCTTGGGTTATGTTTGACGTAAGTAGGAGTTCAGATCACTTCTTGATCATTGCTAGCTTCACGACCGTTCCGCTTGCTCTCTTCTCGCTCTTATTTGCGTATGTTTAGCCACCATATCATGCTTAGTCGTTGCTACAGCCTCACCACTTTACCCCTTCCTTTCCTTTTAAGCTTGCTAGTCTTGATACCCATGGTAATGGGATTGCTGAGTCCTCGTGGCTCACAGATTACTACAACAATAGTTGCAGGTATAGGTTATGCGATGATCATGACGCGAGAGCGATGCTTGCTTGCGTTGAGTTCTTCTTCTGCTTCTTCGATCAGGGGATAGGTTCCAGGTCGGCAGCCTGGGCTAGCAGGGGGATGTCGTTTGAGTTTCTGTTTGTGATTCATCCATAGTCGGATGATGCTCTTATGTATTGTGATGTTGTATTCATGTAACATTGTATGCCTTATGTATGTATCCCCATCTATTATGTAATGTTGAAGTAATGATATCCACCTTGCAAAAGTGTTTCAATATGCGGGTCTATCCTTGGTGGGACCTTCAAGTTCTTTTTGGATAGGGTTGCATATTGGGCGTGACAGTGGCTCATTTTTTGGCTTGTTTTTTTGCTTGTTTTTTTTGCTTGAATTTTTTTCAAATTTTGTTCTCGACTTGCATCTGGTACATTATTTGTGCCGGGGGAGCTCCACATGTGGCCGGAAGTAGAGGAGGAGGGAGGAGAGACCATGAGGACGGGAGGAGGAAGGAGAGACCATGAGGATCAGGAGAGGAGGCAGAAGGAGGTCGCGGGAGAGGAGGAGGAGGACCGTGAGAAGGAGAGGAAGGAGGAGCACCGTGAGGAGGAGAGGAGGGAGGAGGAGGTCGCCAAAGGAGGAGCACCGTGAGGAGGAGAGGAGGGAGGAGGAGGAGGACCGTGAGCAGGAGATGAAGGAGGAGCACCGTGAGGAGGAGAGGAAGGAGGAGCACCAGGAGGAGGAGAGGAGGGAGGAGGAGGTCAACGGAGGAGGAGCACCATGAGGAAGAGAGGAGGGAGGAGGAGGTCGCCGGAGGAGGAGCACCATGAGGAGGAGGTCACCGGAGGAGGAGCACCGTGAGGAGGAGGAGTTCGCTGGAGAGGAGGAGATGGAGTGGAGGAGACAAGAAGAGGACGAGATGGAGTGGAGGAGAGTAGGAGAAGAATGAAGGGGTAAATGGCTGGCCGACCCTTTTAAACTTCTGTCCCAACTTAGCAGTGGCGCACCATGCACTGGTGCGCCAGTACTATTTTTTTGAATTGTGAAGGCGGGAAAATAGTAGTGGCACACTATTCACTGATGCACCATTGCTACTTTTTTTATTTTTTTGAATATTTTTTAATTGTGAAGGCTGGAAAATAGTAGTGGCGCATTATTCATAAGGTGCCCCATTGCTAACTTGTTTTTTATTTTTTTAATTTTTAAGGCGGGAAAATAGCAGTGGCGCACCATGCACTAGTGCGCCATTGCTAATTTATTTAGTTCTTGCATTTTTTCGATTTTTTTTGCCTCTAGATCTTAAAAGCATCGTAACTTTTTTCTGTTAGGTTTTTGAGGATTCGAGAAAATCGATAATAGGCATAGCCAGTTGAATTCGGATGTAACTTTTCGAGTAGATGATTTTTCATATAAAAAACTTTTTCATCGGAGGTCATATGCAAAAGTTACGGCCATTTTACCGAAACACGGCGGCCTTTTGCAAAAAAATTCAAAATTCATGTGTTAATTTTCCTAACAACTAGAACACATAACACATGGGTATCTATTTTTTTGAATTTTTTTGAATCTTTTATCATTTTCGTTTATTTTTTTTTAAATCTAAAAGGCGATCCACCAGGGGTGTGTGTGTTTGTGTGTGTTTGTGTGTGTGAGACGTTAGTAATGGCGCACCCTCCCTGGTGCGCCATTGCTAACCCTAGCAATGGCGCACCAGGGAGGGTGCGCCATTACTAACCTCACAAACACACACACACAGGCACACCCCCACCAGACATAGCAATGGCGCACCACACCTAGGTGCGCCACTACTATGTAGCATAGTAGTGGCGCACCTAGGTGTGGTGCGCCATTGCTATGTCTGGTGGGGCCGGGGGATGGACCAAAAATATAGCAATGGCGCACTTCTTTTTGGTGCGCCATTAGTAAAAACATAGCAATGGCGCACCTGATTCTGGTGCGCCACTCCTATATAGCAGTGGCGCACCACCATCATGGTGCGCCACTAGTAGAGATATTGGGGATAAGCCTTTTTCTAGTAGTGCACAAGTATAGGGGATCGTTTGTAGCCTTCTTAGATAAATAAGAGTGTCGAACTCAAGGAGGAGTTAAAGGGAGAACAAATATTCCCTCAAGTTCTATCGACCACTGATACAAATCTACGCACATTTGACATTTGCTTTACCTAGAACAAGTATGAAACTACTTTGCAAGAATGAAACTATGAGTACTTTGCGAGAATAAAACTACGAATAAATTGCAAGGTAATAAAAGTGGATATCTTTTGTCAACAAGAAAGTCCTTTGTCCCTAGGCAATCGATAACAAGTACCGGTAATCATTCTAGCAATTTTATATGAGGGAGAGGCATGAGCTAACATACTTTCTCTACTTGGTTCATATGCACTTATGATTGGAACTCTAGCAATCATCCGCAACTACTAAAGATCGTTAAGGTTGTGAAACCCAACCATAGCATTAAGTATCAAGTCCTCTTTACTCCCATATGCCATACCCCACTTATCCGCGTTTAGGATGCTGTCACCCCCGCAACATTGACAATAAGCAAAGCATGAACATATTGCAACACCCTACAGTACGGCCCCCTCACATTTGCGCGAGACGGGGGGCACCGTAGGACAGCACCATATTTAAAATATACAATCATGCCAACCAAGATCACGATTAACACATAGGACAAAATGGATCTACTCAAACATCATAGGATAGCCAAATATCATTGGGAAATAATATATGGAGTTGAGCACCATGTTTAAGTAGAGATTACAGCCGGGAGAAGAGTTGTTACACCACTGCATAGCGGGGTATAAAGTTGGTGTTGACGGTAGCAAGATTGTTGATGTAGATCGTTGTCATGATCCTAGCCCCGACGACACTCCGGTGCCACCAGGAGAGAGGGGGAGAGCCCCCCTCCTTCTTCTTCTTCCTTGGCCTCCCCCTAGATGGGAGGAGGGTTCCCCCTATAGTCCATGGTCACCATGGCGGCGGAGGGGTGGGAGCCCCTCCGAGATTGGATCTCCCTATCTGTTCTCTTTTGTTTCACGCTCTCCAGATCTGGCCGAAAACCGTTTCTTATATTCCCGGAGATCTGTAACTACGATTGCGCTGATCCTTTTACATGATTTTTTCTCTCGGATATAAGCTTCCTTGCGCCCGAAGTAGAGATCCAACTGACATTCGAGGAGGGAAGCACCCACCACCATGTGCTAGGGGCCTCGGGAGTGCCCTGGTGTATCCTGGTCTGTGTGGGCCTCCATTTGCGGTGATTCCAACTCCCAAAAATTACAAATATTCCAAAATAATTCTCCGTAGAGTTGCATCACATTTGGAATTCGTTTGATATGGATTTTCTGCGATACAAAAACATGCAACAAACAGGAACTGGCACTGGGCACTGGATAAGTAAGTTATTTCAAATAAATCATAGAAAAAGTTGCCAAAAGTATGTAAAAGTTGAATAATATTGGCATGAAACGATAAAAAATTATAGATACGATGGAGACGTATCAGCATCCCCAAGTTTAATTACTGTTCATTCTCGAGCAGGTAAATGATAAAAAAGATAATTTTTGATGTGCAATGCTACCTAGCATAAACTTTATCATATATGTAGTCATGGTATGAATATTAAGATATAAATGATTCAAAGCAATAGTCTATAATTTGACATAAAGACATGAAAACTCAGGCATCCCAACAAACAGTCATGTCTTTCAGAATATCAACGCTAAAGAAAGCTATCCATACAAAATCATATAATCTTGTCATGCTCTGTCTTCTTAACACAAAGTATTTATCATGCACAACCCCGATGACAAGCCAACCAATTGGTTCATACTTTTTAACGCGCTTCAGCTTTATCAACCCTTGTGCAATACATGAGCGCAAGACATGGATATAGCACTACGGGTAGAATAGAGTATGATGATAGGGGATAACCAACGGGCTATGGAGATGCCCATCATTTGATATCAATGTGAGGAGTATTGATTGTCGATGCACAAAAGTAGGGGCTCTGCTTTTGACCCCTTTACTTGTGCATTGGTAGTCAGAGCCACCCATCATGGCCACACATAGCACGGCAGGAGAGGGAAGCTGGAAAGAAGCCGAAGGCCCAAGACAAACGAAGCAACATCAAGGACCAAGGCCACAAAGGTCGCACGGGCAATGCAGGTTGCCCCGGCAAGGACCCTTGCCGAGGGCCGTCTCAGCGGCCCCGGCAAGACCCTTGCCAGGACAGCTCGTCCACACGAGCTGAGCGAGCCGCCTTCGAGCCCACCAACGCTGTAAACACATTTGGGGCAGAGCTTGGGAGGCACCTCCATGGTGGCATGCAGATCTTTGTGAAGACAAAGAACAGTCAAGATCAGATGAGGACAGGAAGGCAACAATCCTCGGCAAGGTTCTTGCCGAGGAAGCCCATGAGACCCCCGACAAGATTCTTGCCGGGGACGATGGCGTGCCGCGGCAGGACCCTTGCTGGTCCACCCAGCAAGACCCTCGCCAGGCGCTAGCAGGGCCACTGCCAGGCGCTAGCAGGGCCACTGCCAGGCCCGCGCCAGCAAGTCTCCGTCGCCGCCGTTCGCATGCAGCTGCTGACCCAACCAGCTAGGCAGGCACCTGCGTGGCAACATGCAGCCCTTCGTGGAAGGTCCACCACCGTGCCACCTCAGCTGTCTGCCTGCCTACATGGCACTGCATGCACCACTGGCCAGGGCGCGTGTCAAAGCCAGGAGGGGCGGCGATGGATGAGACGGGCCTGACCCCCGTCCCCGATAAAGTGAAGGGACACCAAAGCCCCGCATTTAATGCACTTTGTCCTACAATATCAGCGATAAACTCATAATGATGTAGCACTTTCCACCTCCTGTGTGCCACTGTGGCAGCCCCTTTCGCCTATAAAAGGAGGCCCAAGGCACACGAGAGAGGGATTCGGCTCTTTGGAACCTGGGAACACCCAAAGCTAGTTCAAGAGCTCAAGAACACTAAATACATCCACCAAAGCAGGATCGTAGGGTTTTACGCATCTTTGCAGCCCGAACCTGGGTAAATCCCCTTTGTGCTGTCTACTAGTCCTGCTATTCTCACAATCCCGCGCCCCGCAACCGTAGTAGGGATTCTTGTGTCCCATAGGTGTCGTTTCCCACCCACATCCTCCGCCATCTGCCTCTCTGCATTCCTGCTTCCTTCTTTCTTCCTCCATGGCGAGGGGGCATGGCGACGCTTCATCGGTGGCGACGAGGGTCTCGGCTCGTCAACAAATCGCCCCTCCCCAAGAGGTCGTGGCGGAGGAGCCGAACGCGAGAGGGAGGGGGAGGGGGCGAGGCCGAGGCCTCCACCTCTCGGCCATTCCGGCCCGTTGAAGTGACAGCAAGTGGGGCCGTCAACCGCCCTCCCCACTCCATTGAAGGCGCGTGGGAATCGACCCGCGCACACGCACAACTTCTCACATCCCGCGCGCCTGTCATTCGCTCTGCATCATGCATGCAGCGAACGTGGCGCAAAGGATGGGAGCGGTGGGACGCGTGGAGCGACGGTTCCCAAGCAAGGACAGTAAATGAGCAGCAGCCCTGCGGTGTCAAAGAGAAACGCAAGCCGCCTCTTTACTGTCCACCACGGGATGACGCCAGCATGCTTCCGTCATATGTGTGCACAACCCCCACGTCGCGCGTTCAACACAGGTCGTGGGGGGAAGCGCAGCAGACAGAACAGTTACTGTGGTAAAAATCCGCCCCAACTGCCCGCGCACCATTCTAGGCCTGGCCCAATAACATGATGCACTTAAGTATGGCCCAGGCCCGGGGGATCCTGTCGGTGTACAAAAGTAGGGGCTCTGCTTTTGACCCCTTTCCTTGTGCATGGGCAGTCAGAGCCACCCGCCACGGCCACGCATAGTAGGGCAGGAGAGGGAAGCCAGAAAGAAGCCGAAGGCCCAAGACAAACGAAGCAACATCAAGGACCAAGGCCACAAAGGTCGCACGGGCAACACAGGTTGCCCCGGCAAGGACCCTTGCCGATGGCAGCCTCAGCGGGCCCATCAAGACCCTTGCCGGGACAACTCGTCCACACCAGCTGAGCGAGCAGCCTTCGAGCCCACCAACGTTGTAAACACATTTGGGGCAGAGCTCAGGAGGCACCTCCATGGTTGCATGCAGATCTTTTTGAAGACAAAGAACAGTCAAGATCAGATGAGGACAGGAAGGCAACAATCCTCGGCAAGGTTCTTGCCGAGGAAGCCCACGAGACTCCCGGCAAGATTCTTGCTGGGGACGACGGTGTGCGGTGGCAGGACCCTTGCCGGGCCACCCGGCAACACCCTTGCCAGGCGCGCCTCGCGGGGCCACTGTCAGGCCCGCGCCAGCAAGTCTCCGCCGCCGCCGTTCACATGCAGCTGCCGACCCAACCAGCTGGGCATGCACCTGCATGGCAACATGCAGCCCTTCGTGGAAGCTCCACCACCGCGCCACCTCAGCTGCCTGCCTGCCTACATGGCACTGCATGCACCGCTGGCCAGGGCGCGTGTCAAAGCCAGGAGGGGCAGCGACGGACGGGACGGGCCTCACCCCCGTCCCCGATAAAGTGAAGGGACACCTAAGCCCCGCATTTAATGCACTTTGTCCTGTAATATCAGCGATAAACTCATAATGCTGTAGCACTTTCCACCTCCTATGTGCCCCCGTGACAGCCCCTTTCACCTATAAAAGGAGGCCCAAGGCACACGGGAGAGGGATTCGGCTCTTTGGAACCTGGGAACACCCAAAGCTAGTTCAAGAGCTCAAGAACACTAAATACATCCACCAAACCAGGATCGTAGGGTTTTACACATCTTTGCGGCCCGAACCTGGGTAAATCCCCTTTGTGCTGTCTACTAGTCCTGCTCTTCTCACAATCCCGCGCCCCGCAACCGTGGTAGGGATTCTTGTGATCCCATAGGTGTCGTTTCCCACCGACAGGGATTGTCATGCAACCAATGCACTAAGAGCTATAAGTGTATGAAAGCTCCATATGAAAACTAAGTGGGTGTGCATCTAATTCTATAATGAAATATTCCCACTAGTATATGAAAGTGACAACATATGATACTCTGCATATGAAAAACATGGTGCTACTTTGAAGCACAAGTGTGGTAAAGAATACTAACAATGCCCTTCTCTCTTTGTTTATTTTTTTCTTTTTTCTCTTTTTTTCCTTTTTCTTTTTTTCTTTTTTTCCTTTTTTTTCTTTTTTTTCTTTTCCTTCTCTCATTGTCCGGAGTCTCATCTGGACTTGTCGGGGAATGATAGTCTCCATAATTCTTTCCTCACTGGGGCACTGCTCTAAAAATGATGATCATCACACTTCTATTTACTTATAACTCAAAAGCCATAAAAATTACAACTCGATACCTATAACAAAATATGAATCTAGATGAATGCCTTTGACAGATGATCTAGCGTAACATGTATAAAAATGATGCACGGTGGTTGAGCCACAACTACAATGTCAGCTATATGATCATGCAAAACAATATGCCAATGAATGCTCAAGTCATCAAACAGAACCGGTGGATGTTGCATGGCAATATATCTCGGAATGGCCATGGAAAAGCCATAATAGGTAGGTATGGTGGCTGTTTTGAGGAAGATATAATAAGGCTTATGTGTGATAGAGCGTATCATATCACGGGGTACGGATGCACCTGCGAAGTTTGCACCACGTCTCGATGTGAGAAAGGGCAATGCACGGTACTGCAGAGGCTAGGAAATTATGAAAAGGTGAGAGTGCGTATAATCCATGGACTCACATTAGTCATAAATAACTCATATACTTATTGCAAATGTTTATTAGCACTCGAAGCAATGTACTACTACGCATGCCCCTAGGGGGATAGATTGGTAGGAAAAGACCATCGTTCGTCCCCGACCGCCACTCATAAGGAAGAAAATCAATAATAAATCATGCTCCAACTTTCATAGCATAACGAGAGACTATACGTGCATGCTTCGGGAATCACTGTAGCGACCAAACCTCAAACGGTCAAGTCTTTGTGCATCAGTGTCATCCCTAGATTGGTAATGCTGACACGCACAGTACTCAAGGAATTATAATAGAGTTTCAGTCACACACTTATTACATCGAGTCCTCATAATGAGTATTATTACATAAATAAATCATGGTTGAAGGCCATCTAAACTAGATATCTGCAGAAACTTCGAAGGTAAATGAGTCCATCAACTCCAACGACATAGCTGAGTGCAAAACAACGGCCTATCGCACCTTAATCGTGGTCTGAAAAGTCTGCAACATAAGACGATGCAGCCCGAAAATGGGTCAGCACATGGAATATGCTGGCATAGTTACACTGTAAAGAAATGATAATGCAAGATCAATATCTACATGCAATATTTGGATGGTGGAGGCTGTAAGTTTCATGACTTTGCATAAAGCTAATTTTTCCATACAACAAAGGAATAAATTTATTTAAGTACTCCCATGTGGCCCATTATTTGAGAAGGTAACCCCAACTCAAATCCCAATTAAAAGTATCATCATTAACCCAACATCATAATTAATTAGGGTAGCATGTTGAGATCACATCAATATATTCAAGTACTAGACACTCAAGATGTCCATAACCTGGGACACGGCTAACCATGATTAGTTTATACACTCTGCAGAGGTTTGCGCACTTTTCCCCACAAGACTCGACCGCATCCATGATCGGATGATTGAGACATAGCCTTTCTGAAGCATTAACTCTCTACTTCGGGTAGACAGTACCATCTACATCCCTCTACATCTGCTAGTCTACCTCTTCAAGAGCTCACGCAACTTACTCAACTATGCCAGAGCCCATAATGGCTTGTGGCTGCACACGGAAGTTTCTAGCATGAATAATCTTATGATCCCTTTGAGCCTGGGTGGAATTCCATAGGATAATCACACGGGGACTCCGGGATTTCCAAAAACATACAACACTGGGTTCCCCAGGTGCCTCAACCAATCCACCCAGATGTATATTAAAGTTTCCACCTTAATGTTATCCATGATTAAATAACTCTCAACTTCCATGTGCGAATCACGATCCAATCCCCGTCTACGAGCATGGCTAAGCAATAATAAGCATAACAAATATTTCGGGGTGATCAAAAGGTATAAGGTTCCTACCTCAAACACTACAACCAAAACCACATGTTCCCAATCCTACCAAGGCAATTATATGAGGGGCAGAACTAATGCATAGTAAAAACTAGGTATAAAAGAGTATGATCAAAGTGTAACATGCCTTGCTGATGATCTGCAAACTCTAGAGATTCGTAGTAACAAGCTTCGCACTCCGAGTAATCTAGCATAGACAAACAATGTGATACATAAGCAATCACTCAAACCAAACACGAGAAAAACCGAGAAAAGATCCAAATCAAACCGGAAACAAGCAAATGGCTTAAACTAACAAGAGTCAAAACCTAACAGCAATATTATCATGTGAAATAGATCTTAATAGTAGGTACATGTGATTAGCTACGATTTGCAAGAAGATTCAACTCAAATGGAGCAACGAAACTCAAAATACGAACGAAACAACATTGTTTACTAGTCTGGACTAAAGTCAAATTTTACAATACCAAAATCAAGTTCAAGTTGGTTTACTCGAAAGAAGGGTTCGAGATGAAGATTTTGGCGCTGGTTTCATCTAATTTGGATAAAGGAGTAAAAAGTTATACTAGTTTAAAGATCAGGGGCTAAATCGCAATAAAAATAATCACGGATAAGTCCTTGGCCGAATAATAAACTAAAAAGAAAAAGACTAACAAATGAACGTTCACTATCTGAACCAATCTAACGAATATCATTCATTAAAACAAACAAACGGACGAACGTCCGCTAAAAAATAAAACCTAAAAAACCGATCTGTAAAACAAAAAAAACGAAGTAAACCGGCGAACCGGGGCAGTTTTAATACCGATCAACGGCGGCTCCGGCGGGATCTAGCGCGGCGGCGGCGTTCGGCGGCGGCGGGCGACGGCGTGGGTGGTGCGGGGCGAGGCGGCGGCATGCGGCGGCGGCGGCGGCGCGGCGCGGGCGAGGGTGGCGGCAGGCGGCAGTGGTTGCGAAAGCGGCGGCGGCGGCGGCTTGGGGTCCCATGGGGGCCCTGGGCACGGCTTTTAAGGGGGGGCAAGGCGGCGGCAGGTGGCTTGGCCTAGGGGGCACAGGACTCGGGAGTCATGCATGAGCCGGATACGGCGAGGAAGACGGCGGCGCAGCGGCGGCGGCTCGGCTGGGCCTTTGGCCCAGTCGGGTGATGGATTTGTTTTATATAAATTTCGCCCACACAGAAAAACCCTAATAAAAAAATTCTAAAAAATGCCAAAAACAATTTTCACTGTCTAAATAAATATTTAGAACAAAGTGAACATATTTCTGGCCTAAAAATGCAATTTTCAAAAATGCATATTTTTTCTAATTCAAATAAAATACCTGAAAAATCATAATTTGATTTTAAAATTCTTTCTCCAATATTTCTCTTAGTTTGAAGAAGTCATATTATCTTCTCTCATTTATTTTTAATATTGGAAATAATTGGAGAGAAAAATAATAAAACCAAAATGATCCTTTCTTAAAATTTGAATTAAATTCAAATATGATTTTTGTGAAACCTCCAACTCTCTCCTTGGGTCCTTGAGTTGCTTAAGATTTCCAGGATCTCAACCAAATGCAAGAATAAATATGATATGCACATGATGATCTATGTATAACATCCAAATTAAAAATTGGGATGTTACAATCACAAACCCCAACACCAATATTCTTACTAACCACAACCATTTACTAGTACCTCCCACATAATATCATCTCTATATCGTAAAACTCTTGCAAGGAATCAAACATATCATATTCAGTGATCCATAAGTTTTAAGTAGGATTTTATGACTAACCATGCAATTGACCAATGCTGTTTGTCTCTTTAGATAGATATAAGTGAAGCATGAGAGTTTAATTCTATCTACAAAAGAACATGCTCTAACAAATATAAGTGAAGCATAAGAGCATTCTACGAACATCAGTTTTCTATGTGAAGAGAAATAGGCAATCCAGACTTCAAATGATATAAGTGAAGCACATGAACCATTCTGTAAAGCCATACTCAAAAGTTATAAGTGAAGTGCAATGAGTATTCTATAAATCAACAATGGACTATCTCATACATGCATGGTGCATAAAAGAAAAGTGAAAACTACATGCAAAAAACGCTCCAAGATTTGCACATATCATGTGAATGAAACGAATCCGAAAACATATCGATACTTGTTGAAGGAAGATGGGATGCCTTCCGGGGCATCCCAAAGCTTAGACGCTTTAGTATCCTTGAATATTTACTTGGGGTGCCTTGGGCATCCCCAAACTTGAGCTCTTCCCTCGCCTTCTCCTCATATCGAGACCTCCTCGATCTTCGAACAATTCATCCACACAAAACTTAAACAAACTTTTAGTGGAGGGGTTAGTGAAAATGGCAATGAAATCCCATCATGTACTGTTGTAACATTATTATATAAGTAGAAACAAACATTAATCATTGTATGATATCACAAGCCTATGGCCCCAAGTCAAGGAGGCTTCAACAAGAATTCAAACATATGCAAATAATGAAGTTATAACTGCAATCTGTGAAAACAGGACAATCTGTAAAGATTTGAACATCCACCATACTTATGTAACTCTAAAAATTCGGAAAAAATCAGAAAAATAAACATTTTGTATAGAAAGATAGTGCAAAAAGTTTCAGAACTGTTTGACGTTCTAGTTAAAAAAATGCAAAATCGAGCACTACACCCAAAATTTCTGTTTTGCACCGCACAAACCGACAAGCAATCTACTCATCCTAAAGGCAAATCCTGGCACATTATTTTTATAATACAATGGTATTGTACAACGGGATAATTACTTTTATTGAAAAGTTTCTGTAATTCAAGATTCATAAAGTTTCCATGGGCATGAACAAAGTTCAAGGCATGCTCCCGCTTCCACGATGCTCGTCCTTCTTACTTTCACTTTTCTTTTTTTTGAAGTTTTAAGTTCCCCTCTATATTTTTTGTTTTTGAACTTTGTAAAAGCACTCAACAGAAATAAATGACTCTCTAAAACTTCCGGGTTGTCTCCCTAGTAGCGCTTTCTTTAAAGCCATTAAGCTAGGCATAAAGTGCTCAAGTAATGAATCCACCCGGATCCCAGTTTATATCAAAGCCAATTTTAATTAGCAATGATTTAGCATTTAGTAGTGAGCACAAAGCAACGTATATCAAGCAATGACGAAGTCTAACTCTCTTCCTATGCATCAGCATGTCATAAAAGAACAATTCATGCACATCAAGTAAAGGCCAATACATAGCATAAGCAGTTTCTTGCAATTTTACCGTGTTGGAAACATAGAGAGGTGGAGATGTAGTTCCTCTCTCATAATAATTGCAAGTAGGGGTAGCAAGCACATTCATATTGTATTCATAAAAATCATCATGTGCAATGGTAAAAGGCAACCCATCAACATAATCCTTAATAAGAACAAACTTCTCTGATATGGTGTAGTTTGGAGAATTCAAAAGATAATAGGATTATCATGTGTGAGCGCAATAGCAACAATTTCATGTTTAACATAAGGAACAATAGCAAGTTCATCTCCAATAGCATAATTCATATTGGCATCTTGGCCACAAGCATCAAGTTTATCAAAAAGGGATATTTTAAAAGAATCAATGGGATCATAGCAATTAGTATAGCATTCCTCCTTCAGTAAGAACGAAGGGACATTAAACAATGTATGAGTTGAAGAGTTACTCTCATTAGAAGGTGGGTACTGGTAGCTAATCCTCTCTTCCTCCTTGTTCATCGCTCTCCTCATCATCATTTTCATCCAATGAGTTCACAATTTCATCAATTCCTTCTTCCATAGACCCCTGCAAAACATTAGTCTCTTCTTGGACAGCGCAGACTCTCTCAATAAATGCAGCAATATCGGAATTGTATTTTTAATTCTCATAGCAATATTTAAGGATGGCAAAAAATTTAGGTCTATAATCTGAATCATCAAAATCTTCAAACTTTTCAAACAAAGATTAAATTCATAAGCACCCTTAAAAGCAACAAATTCTTCTATTCGTTCGACATCATAGTAATCATATATACCATTATCATAAGAAGCCAAGGTTTCATTATCATTAAATTTGCACGAAAAGGGAAGGTGTTGAGCATTCATCTTAGAGCAACAAGTATAATCATATCTCAAGCATAGCTCCCGAGCATACCAGTGCAACATATGAATTTAATCCCATAAAAATTTCCCTTTTTGTGTCAAGCGATTATCCCTAAAGTATTCACGTTGATCCAACTTTACTCCCATTATCAAGTTGAATGGGGTTTTCTCAGGATTATCAAAGTAGTGCATAATATTTTTCACATAATGAGCATCGAGGGTTTTAGGTGGTTCCCCATCTCCATGAGTAGCAAGTACCACTAATTTTTTGGTGTATCATGTTCCATATCCATAACTAAAGATAGAGAACAACTTAGAACAGGAAATGAAAACTACTTAGTGATAAAGCAAACAAGCACACACGAGCATATTCACCCCACGCTATTGCTCCCCGGCAATGGCGCCAGAAAAAGGTCTTGATAACCCACAAGTATAGGGGGTCGTTTGTAGCCTTCTTTGATAAATAAGAGTGTCGAACCCAATGAGGAGCTAAAGGCAGAACAAATATTTCCTCAAGTTCTATCGACCACCGATACAACTCTACGCACACTTGACGTTTGCTTTACCTAGAACAAGTATGAAACTACTTTGCAAGAATGAAACTACGAGTAATTTGCGAGAATAAAACTACGAATAAATTGCAAGGTAATAAAAGTGGATAGCTTTTGTCAACAAGAAAGTCATTTGTCCCTAGGCAATCAATAACAAGTATCGGTAATCATTCTTGCAATTTTATATGAGGTAGAGGCATGAGCTAACATACTTTATCTACTTGGATCATATGCACTTATGATTGGAACTATAGCAAGCATCCACAACAACTAAATATCATTAAGGTTGTGAAACCCAACCATAGCATTAAGTATCAAGTCCTCTTTACTCCCATAGACCATACCCCACTTATCCGTGTTTAGGCTGCTGTCACCCCCGCAACACTGACAATAAGCAAAGCATGAACATATTGCAACACCCTACAGCGGGGGGCCCTCACGTTTGCGTGATATGGAGGGCACCGTAGAACAGCACCATAAATAAAATATACAATCATACCAACCAAGATCACGATTAACACATAGGACAAAATGGAACATCACAAGATAGCCAAATATCATTGGGAAATAATATATGGAGTTGAGCACCATGATTAAGTAGAGATTACAGCTGGGAGAAGAGGTGTTACATCACTGCATAGAGGGGGATAAAGTTGGTGTTGACGGTAGCAAGATTGTTGATGTAGATCGTCGTCACGATCCTAGCCCGGCGGCACTCCGGCGACACCGGGAGAGAGGGGGGAGAGTGCCCCTCCTTCTTCTTCTTCCTTGGCCTCCCCCTAGATAGGAGGAGGGTTCCCCCTCTGGTCCACGGCCTCCATGAATTTCCCAATTAAGTTCAAATATGATTTTTGTAAAACCTCCAACTCTCTCCTTGAGTCCTTGAGTTGCTTAATATTTCTAGGATCTCAACCAAATGCAATAATAAATATGATATGCACATGATGATCTATGTATAATATCCAAATTAAAAATTGGGATGTTACAATCACAAACCCCAACACCAATATTCTTACTAACCACAACTATTTACGAGTACCTCCCACATAATATCATCTCTATATCGCAAAACTATTGGAAGGAATCAAACATATCATATTCAGTGATCCATAAGTTTTAAGCAGGATTTGATGACTAACCATGCAATTGACCAATTCTGTTTGTCTCTCTAAATAGATATAAGTGAAGCATGATAGTTTAATTCTTTCTAAAAAATAACATGCTCTAACAAATATAAGTGAAGCATAAGAGCATTCTACGAACATCGGTTTTCAATGTGAAGAGAAACAGGCAATCCAAACCTCAGATGATATAAGTGAAGCACATGAACCATTCTGTAAAGCCATACTCAAAAGATATAAGTGAAGTGCAATGAGCATTCTATAAATCAACCATGGACTACATCATACCAGCATGGTGCATAAAATAAAAATGAAAACTAAATGCAAAAGACGCTCCAAGATTTGCAAATATCGCATGAACGAAACGAATCTGAAAACATACTAATACTTGTTGAAGAAAGATGGGATGCCTTCTAGGGCATCCCCAAGCTTAGACACTTGAGTATCCTTGAATATTTACTTGGGGTGCCTTGGGCATCCCCAAGCTTGAGATCTTCCCTCTCCTCCTTCTCCTCGTATCCAGACCTCCTCGATCTTCGAACACTTCATCCACACAAAACTTAAACAAACTTTTAGTGGTGGGGTTAGTGAAAATGGCAATGAAATCCCATCATGTACTGTTGTAACATTACTGTATAAGTATAAACAAACATTAATCAATGTATGCTATCACAATTCTATTGCCCCAAGTCAAGGAGGCTTCAACAAGAATTCAAACATACGCAAATAATAAAGCTATAACAGCAATCCGTGAAAACATGACAGTGTGTAAAGATTTGAACATCAACCATACTTATGTAACTCTAAAAATTCGGATAAAATCAGGAAAAATAAACATTTTGTATATAAATATAGTGCAAAACGTTTCAGAACCGTTTGACGTTCCATTAAAAAATGCCAAATCGAGCACTACAACCAAAGTTTCTGTTTTGCACAGCACAAACGGACAAGCAATCTACTCATCCTAAAGGCAAATCCTAGCACATTATTTTTATAATACAATGGAATTGTACAAGGGGATAATTATTTTTATTGAAAAGTTTGTGTAATTCAAGATTAATAAAGTTTCCATGGGCATGAACAAAGTTCAAGGCATGCTCCCGCTTCCACGGTGCTCATCCTTCTTACTTTCACTTTTCTTTTTCTGAAGTTTTAAGTTCCCCTCTATATTTTTTGTTTTTAAACTTTATAAAAGCACTCAACAGAAATAAATGACTCTCTAAAACTTCCGGGTTGTCTCCCTGGTAGCGCTTTCTTTGAAGCCATTAAGCTAGGCATAAAGTGCTCAAGTAATGAATCCACCCGGATCCCAAGGTATATCAAAGCCAATTTTAATTAACAATGATTTAGCATTTAGTAGTGAGCACAAAGCAACATATATCAAGCAATGACGAAGTCTAACTCTCTTCGTATGCTTCGGCATGTCATACAAGAACAATTCATACACATCAAGTAGAGGCCAATACATAGCATAAGCAGTTTCTTGCAATTTTATCGTGTTGGAAACATAGAGAGGTGGAGATGTAGTTCCCCTATCATAATAATTGCAAGTAGGGGTAGCAAGCACATGCATATTGTATTGATGAAAATCATCATGTGCAATAGTAAAAGGCAACCCATCAATATAATCCTTAATAAGAACAAACTTCTCCGATATGTTGTAGTTTGGAGAATTCAAAAGATAATAGGATTATCATGTGTGGACGGAATAGCAACAATTTCATGTTTAACATAAGGAACAATAGAAAGTTCATCTCCAATAGCATAATTCATATTGACATCTTGGCCACAAGCATCAAGTTTATCAAAAAGGGATATTTTAAAAGAATCAACGAGATCATAGCAATTATCGTAGCATTCCTCCTTCGGTAAGAACGAAGGGACATTAAACAATGTATGAGTTGAAGAGTTACTCTCATTAGAAGGTGGGTACTGGTAGCTAATCCTCTCTTCCTCCTTGTTCTTTGCTCTCCTCATCATCTTTTTCATCCAATGAGTTCACATTTTCATCAATTCCTTCTTCCATAGACCCCTGCAAACATTAATCTCTTCTTGGACAGCGGAGACTCTCTCAATAAATGCAGCAATATCGTAATTGTATTTGTAATTATCATAGAAATATTTAAGGATGGCAAAAAATTTAGGTCTATAATCTGATTCATCAAAATCGTCAAACTTTTGAAACCAAGATTCAATTTCATAAGCACCCTTAAAAGCAACAAATTATTCTATTCATTCCACATCATAGTAACCATATATACCATTAGCATAAGAAGCCAAGGTTTCATTATCATTAAATTTGCATGAAAAGGGAAGGTGTTGAGCATTCATCCTAGAGCAAAAAGTATAATCATATCTCAAGCATAGGTCCTGAGCATACCAATGCGACGTATGAATTTAATCCCATAATAAATCCCCTTTTTGTGTCAAGCGATAATTCCTAAAGTATTCACGTTGATCCAACTTTACTACCATTATTAAGTTGAATGGGGTTTTCTCAGGATTATCAAAGTAGTGCATAATATTTTTCACATAACGAGCATCGAGGGTTTTAGGAGGTTCCTCATCTCCATGAGTAGCAAGTACCACTAATTTTTTTGGAGTATCATGTTCCATATCCATAACTAAAGATAGAGAACAACTTAGAAGAGGAAATAAAAACTACTTAGTGATAAAGCAAACCAGCACACATGAGAATATTCACCCCAAGCTAATGCTCCCCGACAACGGCGCCATAAAAAGGTCTTGATAACCCACAAGTATAGGGGATCGTTTGTAGCCTTGTTCGATAAATAAGAGTGTCGAACCCAACGAGGAGCTAAAGGCAGAACAAATATTCCATCAAGTTCTATCGACCATCGATACAACTCTATGCACACTTGACATTTGCTTTACCTAGAACAAGTATGAAACTACTTTGCAAGAATAAAACTACGAGTACTTTGCGAGAATAAAACTCTGAATAAATTGCAAGGTAATAAAAGTGGATAGCTTTTTGATGACCCACAAGTATAGGGGATCTATCGTAGTCCTTTCGATAAGTAAGAGTGTCGAACCCAACGAGGAGCAAAAGGAAATGACAAGCGGTTTTCAGTAAGGTATTCTCTACAAGCACTGAAATTGTAGGGAACAGATAGTTTTGTGATAAGATAATTTGTAATGGGTAACAAGCAACAAAAGTAAATAAGGTGCAGCAAGGTGGCCCAATCCTTTTTGTAGCAAAGGACAAGCCTGGACAATATCTTATAATAAGAAAAGCGCTCCCGAGGACACGTGGGAATTATCGTCAAGCTAGTTTCATCACGCTCATATGATTCACGTTCGCTACTTTGATAATTTGGTATGTGGGTGGACCGGTGCTTGGGTACTCCCCTTTCTTGGACAAGCATCCCACTTATGATTAACCCCTATCGCAAGCAACCGCAACTACAAAAGAAGTATTAAGGTAAACCTAACCATAGCATGAAACTAGTGGATCCAAATCAGCCCCTTACGAAGCAACGCATAAACTAGGGTTTAAGCTTCTGTCACTCTAGCAACCCATCATCTACTTATTACTTCCCAATGCCTTCCTCTAGGACCAAATAATGGTGAAGTGTCATGTAGTCTACGTTCACATAACACCACTAGAGGAAAGACAACATACATCTCAAAAATATTGAGCGAATACCAAATTCACATGACTACTAATAGCAAGACTTCACCCATGTCCTCAGGAACAAATGGAACTACTCACAAAGCATATTCATGTTCATAATCAGAGGGGTATTAATATGCATTAAGGATCTGAACATATGATCTTCCACCAAGTAAACCAATTAGCATCAACTACAAGGAGTAATCAACACTACTAGCAAACCACAGGTACCAATTTGTGGTTTTGGATACAAGATTGGATACAAGAGATGAAGTAGGGTTTGAGAGGAGATGGTGCTGGTGAAGATGTTGATGGAGATTGACCCCCTCCCGATGAGAGGATCATTGGGGATGGCGATGGTGATGATTTACCCCTCCCGGAGGGAAGTTTCCCCAGCAGAACAGCTCCGCCGGAGCCCTAGATTGGTTCCACCAAGGTTCGGCCTCGTGGCAGCGGAGTTTCATCTCGTAAGCTTGCTTATGATTTTTTCCACGGTAAAAAACCTCATATAGCAGAAGATGGGCATCGGAGGGCCACCAGGGGCCCACGAGACAGGGGGCGCGCCCCCACCCTCGTGGCAAGGGTGTGGGCCCCCTCTGTTACTTTCTTTGCTCAATAATTCTTATTAAATCCAAACATGACTTTCGTGGAGTTGCAGGTCTTTTGGAGCTGTGCAGAATAGGTTTCCAATATTTGATCCTTTCCAGCCAGAATCCCAACTGCCGACATTCTCCCTCTTCATGATAAACCTTGTAAAATAAGAGAGAATATCCATAAGTATTGTGAGATAACGTGTAATAACAGCCCTTAATGCAATAAATATTGATATAAAGCATGATGCAAAATGGACGTATCAACTCCCCCAAGCTTAGACCTCGCTTTTCCTCAAGCAGAAGCCAATATCGAGAAATATGTCCACATGTTTAGAGATAGTGGTGTCGATAAAAATAAAATACGGACATGAGGGCATCATGATCATTCTTATAACAGCAACATATATTGATTTTTTCATATGATTTCTTATTCTCAAGTAACAATCTATTCACAAAGTCAAGTATGGTTTAGAAACTTCATTGAAAACTACAAACAATAATCTCAGTCATTGAAGCAATTGCAATTTATCATAACATCAGAAAGAGTCAAGAATAGAGCTTTTCAGCAAGTCCACATACTCAACTATCATATAGTCTTCTCAATTGTTAACACTCACGCAATATTTATGGTTATGGAGTTTTAATCGGACACTGAGAAAGATAGGGGCTTATAGTGTTGCCTCCTTATATTTTACATCGAGGGTAATGTCCACAATAATAGTTTATGCTAATGAACATCCAATTGGATATATGTATCAGGATCTTTCCAACACGAGGTGCTTGCCAAAGGATAAAATGAAAAAGGGAAAGGTGTGGAGATCACCTTGACTCTTGCATAAGGTAAAAGACATAAAGTAAAAGATAGGCCCTTCGCAGAGGGAAGCAGAGGTTGTAATGTGCTTTTAGGGTTGGATACAAAAAATCTTAATGCGAAAGAACGTCACTTTATATTGCCACTTGTATATGGACCTTTATTATGCAGTCCGTCGCTTTTATTGCTTCCATAACAAGATCGTATAAAGCTTATTTTCTCCGCACTAATAAGTCATGCATATTTAGCGAGCAATTTTTATTGCGTGCACCGAGGACAACTTACTTTAAGGATCTTACTCAATCCATAGGTAGATATGGTGGACTCTCATGGCAAAACTGGGTTCATGGAAATTTGGAAGCACAAGTAGTATCTCTACATGATGCAAGGAATTTGGCTAGCATGAGGGGGAAAGGCAAGCTCAACATGTTAGACGATCCATGACAATATACTTTAACTAAGATGTGAGGAAACATAAACCATTACACTACAGGAATCAGATAGTTTGCCGTCTGGCGAGTACAGACGGCAAAGAGCAAAATATAGGCAAACATAGACGGCAAAGAGGATGCCGGCAAAGGCAGCTTTGCCGTCAGCTGACAGCAAAGTCTTTGGCGTCTGCCAATCACTTCTTTGCCGGCATTCAGAGGCTGCCACAGACGGCAAAGAATATGGTATTTGCCGTCAGTCAAACTTCATCTTTGCCATCAGCATCAAACATCACATACGGCAAACAATCTTTTTTGTTTTAAACAAAATGAACAAATTGTCCAAGTGCAGAGTCGATGGGGAACGAACACCACAGTATAAACATTTACTGTTCCAAGAATGATTGGATTTTACAACACAAACTACTATATTTACACAGTATACACCAACAGATCCAAAACAAAACTATATTTCACAAGCCAAACGGATTACACTTCAGTACAGTACATGAGTTCGATCTGGACGCCGCGCCTCCGTGCAACCATACCGTGTGCCTGTGCTCACCGGAGCAGCAGCAACCAGCAGCCACACCCCTTCTCCTTCCTTTCTCCATGGACAGGAGCACACCAACACCACCATGGACGTCCGCGAGGAGCTCAAGTCGTCCGCCGCCAAGGCAGAGCTCGCCACCCTCCTCCGGGCGCTGGATCGGGTCGCGAATCCCCGGATCCATTGGACCCCATCAACTCCGTCAGCGCCAAGCCCCACCGCCGGCAGAGGGGAGCAGCGGAGGCAGAGGCCCGCGAATCGAGAGAAGGGAGAGAGGGAGGAAGAGGAGAGCAGCGGAGGCGGACCCCGGCGGCGCGCGGAGGCCAGTGTCGCGCGGAGACGGGCGAGGCCAGATGCGGGCGGAGGCTGACGGCGCGCGGAGACGGGCAGTGGACGTGTGCGGGCGTAGGCGGCGGCGCGTGTAGATGGGCAGGGCCGGATGCTGGCGGAGGCCGGCGGCGCGTGGAGACGGGCAGAGCCGGGCAGAGGCCGGCAGCGGGCGGCTGCTGGTGCTCCGCTCCGGCGAGCTGCTGGTGCTCCAGCCCCGTGTGGCGTGCGAGATGCGTTTGGGCGAGGGGGCGTGGGGTGTGTGGTGTGATAGCACATGCGGGTTGTGGAGGACGTGGGGTCATGGGATTGTGTGGTGTGCGTGGTGAGTGGTGGAAGATCTGGAGGGAGTGGGTTCAGATGATGCCACGTCAGTGATCCGCGTGATCAATCCGCGTGGTGTGTTTTCTCTTTGCCGTCTGTGGAAAAAAATATAGACGGCAAAGAATATATTCACTGTCTGTATTTTTTTCACACACGGCAAAGTACTAAGTTTGCCGTCTGTATTTTTTCTGTAGACGGTAAAGAATGTATTTGCCGTCTGTATTTTTTTTGTAGACGGCAAAGAATATATTTGCCGTCTGTATTTTATTTGCAGACGGCAAAGTATGGATTTGCTGTCTGTATTTTTTTGGCAGACGGTAAAGTATGTCTTTGCCATCTGTATATTTTTGCAGATGGCAAATTATTTCTTTGTCGTCAGTGCCAATGAAAAACTGACAGCAAAGAGCATCACAGACGGCAAATTAACTTATTCCTGTAGTGTTACGTTGTCTTTCTTGTCCAACATCAACTCTTTAGCATGTCATACTTTAATGAGTTCTCACAATCATAAAATATGTCCAAGATAATATATTTATATGTGAAAACCTCTCTTTCTTTATTACTTCCTATTAATTGCGACGATGACCAAAACCATGTGTGTCAACTCTCAACAACTTTTAAGCCTCATACTTTCTATGGGTGAAGTCATTACTATCCATAAGATCAATATGAACTCTTTTATTCTTTTTATTTTCTTAAGATCATGGCAAGATAGCAAATCCCTTGACTCAACACTAATCTTTATTATATATAACTCACGGACTCGATTACATAGATGGATCACAAAGCAAAACTCGAAACTAATTCATACCAAGACTTTATTCTACTAATCTAAATATTACCAAAACGGTCGAACTAAGTAAAACGGTAAAGATAGGAGTGTGATGGTGATACGATACTGGGGCACCTCCCCCAAGCTTGGCAGTTGCCAAGGGGAGTGCCCATACCCATGTGATTATGTCCTTGTAGGTGGTCAAGAAGGAGTTGTTGATGATGTAGGCTTCCTTCTCAACTTGCCCTTGAGAATGAAATTCCGCTCCCTCAGGTAATCGATCTCTCGCTCAAGGCTAAATATTCTTTTGCATAGTTCCTGTTTGTTTTCTTGCAAAAGACGAAAAGGGATAAACTCGATCTTGGGCCTCTTTGCCCTATCCAGGAGGCTTGACTTTTTAAACTCCACGTGCATATCCCGAGGTTGAGGTAACGGGACTTTGTCTTCGTCTCCTCCTTTCCCTTAGGCTCATAGTCTTCTTCTTCCTCAGTGGTCCAGCCATAATGATCCAAGTCCACGTAGACTTTAGGGTCTGCAAGGTAATCAGCCACATAGCTTTCTCCCTTAGAATCCTGGGATGACATGTTGCTCGAATCTGTGACAGAAACAGCTCGAGACAAAGACAAAAGATTTTTGCGTGATACGGTGGTCAAAACCTTCGAGAGATTATATAATGAACTTTTACCGACCAAAACAAGTAACGTGCAAGAAAACGGAGTCCGGGAGGCACATGAGGTGCCCACGAGGCAGGGGGCACGCCCAGTAAGGGAGGGCGCGCCCTCCACCCTCGTGGAGGCATCGTGTCCTTCCCGAATTACTTATTGCTTCCCTAAATTTTTAAATATTCCAAAATGGAGAAAAATTGCCATTAGAATTGTTTTGGAGTCGGTTTACTTACCGTACCACATACCTATTCCTTTTCGGAGTCTGAAACATTCTGGAAAGTGTCCCTTATGTATTCCTCCGGGGTTACGGTTTCAATAATATTAGTTTCAACATTTATAGGGTTACCTGAGATATAATGTTTGATTCTTTGACTGTTCACCACCCTCGGACTTGTGCCTTCGAAGTTGTTGATTTTTATGGCACCAGAACGATAGACATCTTCGATAATGTAAGGACCTTCCCATTTAGAGAGAAGTTTTCCTGCAAAAAATCTTAAACGAGAGGTGAATAGCAGCACATAATCACCTACGTTAAACTCACGCTTTAGTATCCTTCACTACACGAATTAGCTACTTTGCCGTCCGCCGGGACGGACGGCAAAGGCAAGAACGGCGGACGGCAAAGGCCTTTGCTGTCTGCCGCGGACGGCAAAAGGCTCCGGCAAAGTAAGGATCGGCAAAGAGCTACTTTGTCGTCTGCTTCCGGAGGCTGACAGTAAAGGGTCCTTTGCGATAAGCAGCGGACGGCAAAGAAAGCTGACGGCAATAAATACGCTGTTAGTCCGTTAGATGGCTAACGACAGCCTTTGCCGTCAGCTGCTGACGGCAAAAATTATCTGGCCTTTGTCGTCCGCCTGGTGACGTCAGGTGGACATCACTGCCCACCTATTCTTTGTCGTCCGCCACTGTAGGCAACTGTGGTGACCCTTTGCCGTCTCCCACTGTAGGCAAACTGGCCAAATGGGTCAGCTCTCAGGGAGCACAGGTGGCCGCCAAGTGTCTTCTTTGCCGTCTGCGGCGGACGGCAAAGGGTTCTTTTTCTGTTTTTTTAAATCCAACAATTTTCACAGCACACACACACATACACACACACACACACACACACACACACACACACACACACACACACACACACACACATATATATATATATATATATATATATATATATATATATATATCACAGGGCTATTTAACAGCAAACATATGACATATCCAGCACATAAGTTTCATCGTACATACATATATAGTTCCATCCATTCATACATAGCAAGTTGCACATACACATAAGTTGGAACCATTAGGAAGTTGCACATACATATTACAATGCAAAGTTTCATCAAGATAGGAAGTTCCATCATAGCAAGCTAGAAGAGAATGAAATAAAAAACAAGCAATCCATCATAGCAAGCACTCCAACATAGCAAGCTAGCTTCCGAGAAGTGAATGAAATCTACAAAATGGCAAATAAGAAAGTTAGGAAAAGGTGACTAGAAGAAGAAGACTAGAAGAAGAAGCACTCCATCGTTTGTGAGGTAACTTAGGTGAAATGGATCGTTTATGGGCTAACTTACGTAAAATGCATCATTTTATAGGTAACGTAGGTAAGATGGGTCATTTTGGAGCTAACGTAGGTTAAATGGGTCATTTTGGAGCTAACGTAGGTAAAATGGGTCATTTTAGAGCTAACATAGGTAAAATGGATCATGTTGGAGATAATCTAGGTAAAATGGGTGATTTTAAAGCTAACTTGGGTAAAATATATCATTTATGAGCTAACTAAGGTAAAATGGGTCATTTTCAAACTAACTTAAGTAAAATGGATCATTTATGAGCTAACTAAGCTAATTATGCCGTTTTTTACATAAGTAAGCTAAGTACATGTCATTATTGAGCAAACCTAGTTAACTAAGCATATTACAACTAACTTAGGTCATTTTGGAGGAAACAAAGCTAAGTATAGATCGTTTTAGAGCTAACTTAGGTAAAATGGCTGGTTTTGGAGGTCAGTAAGCTTATTAAGGCATTTTGGAGGGAAAGAAGCTAACTCTAGGTCATTAAGGTAAGCATATTGAAGGAAATAAAACTAAGTCTAGGTCTTTATGCATTTGTTAAGCAAAAAACTAGAGAAACTTACAGTGATCATGGAGGTGTAGGAGCAGGCTGGCTTGTGCCAGTAGCTGGAAAAGGATCGTGTGATGCTTGTCTGGAGTTACGCTGCACCAAAGATCATTTCCAATGTTTCGTTAGCAGGATGACACTCAAATGTTAAGACTAGCAAGTAACGTCCATTCAAATTAAACTCACCATGGTCTCAGGAGCAATCTCTAGATCAATGGCTATGGAGCCACGTGACCTCCCGCCACCAGATATCATCACCTGCTTTGGATCAATTGGACCCTGGCTAGGGTTAAAGTCCTCCCCTTTCCTCGGCTTCCCCTTGACTTTCTTGTAAGAGGTAGTGTGGGCCATGGCATATAGGTCGTACCCCTCTGGCACCTTATCCGTCTTATTGTAGCATGCTTGAAAGAGAGACACAAAGTAAATTAGTAATTAAAGGGCTCAAGCTAGAATGATGAATGAATTGCATGAATCATGAAGCAAACCACATACTCAGTTCCGCCCGAACTGATATAAGCTGGAGTTGCCTTGATGGTGTGGCACACCTTCAATTTGGGCACGTTTGTCCTTGGACTCAGTCGGCTCCCCTTCCATCTTTCAACACCTGCCATGACACAGAGTAAATGAAATTAGTACAACATAAAAAAATACCGACATGAATAATAATATGTATACCACTTAAGTGTATCATCATCAAGTAGAACATAAAAAAATTGAATACCTGACACTACTAATAATCTCGATCAGTATCATCAATAAATGCATAATCATCATCATCGCTATAATCAATAACGGGCTCATAGGGTTCAGTGGCATCAACATGTGGAAGGCCACCTTGACGTAATTGGTCAAGCATTGACAAGTCATCCGCAGCAGTAACCTCTTCTTGTTCCGGCTCTTCTTGTTCCTCCTCTGGGGTGATGTCGGATTCACTGTCGTTGTCTACTTCAATGTCTTGGGGTGAAGTATAGCGGTTCTTGAAACGCTTTTTGGAAAGACATGTCTCTTGGAAGAATTCTCCTTCATATGTATCTGGGTTAATGTGAGGTTCATAATCCTGTTCCTTTGGGGGAGATAGTCTAGCACATGGCGGCACTTCATAAATGACATCCCAACCTTTCAGATTTGGATTAGTTCGGCAGGCCCACGGTAGATAGAATACTTGGGTCTCCTATTGAGCCATAATATAGACATTAGGAACATCTAAATGGGTGCTTTGGTTGATTTCAACTAGCCCTATATGTTCATGAGTCCTTCTAGTCTCCTTCGGCTGAAACCAATAACATTTGAAGACTACGACATTCGGTGGGTTTTCACCGTAGAATAGAAGTTCATAAATTGCTTCAACTCTCCCATAATACTCGGTACCTCCTTCGCCGATAGCAGATACACAACAATTTGTAGACTTTCAGTCGGCCATAGATAGCTCTTTGCCATAGGTAAGAAAGTGATACCCATTGATGTCGTATTTGTCAAATGAACGAACCTTATAGTCAAAACCATTAGCAACTTGTCTCAATTCGGCATCCATAGACTCTGAATTATCCTACAAGTTTAATACGAAAGGATTGTTGCATTACACACAAATTACCGTTTGTTTGAACCAAGAGATGAAACCGGGATAGCCGCCTCCTTGCTTTGCGAGAATCTCATACTCTTAGACGGAATCCTTTTGGATCACTGCTGCATGTACACATTCATATTTTCCCCAGATAGTTCGGCCCTGGAATTATCAACGTCAGGAAAATGTTCTTTCTTTGCATAATCTGTATGGGGGGGGAGATTGAGTGGAAAGACAAATACGGGCCAACAACTGTATTGGGTTGCCGTCACAACAAACACACTGAACCCATCCGTGCTGACACCGACTCGAGGATGCCTCAGATCTGCCGCTTTGTCAGCATGTAATTCATCAAACTTTTTCCACGCAACACCATCCGATGTGTGTACCATCATCAGATTCCCATCAGCATCTAGTTCGGTTCTTTTGCCTATTTTGTGCCATGTCATCTGTCTGGCCGTCTCTTCAACCATGAAAAGACGTTGAAGTCTTGGTACGATTGGCATATACCAAAGAACACTAACAGGGATTTTGGTTTGTGTCTTCTCACCCATACCGTTGTCAACAACAACATACCTGGAAGACATGCAAATGGGACAATAGTTCAAGTCCGCATAGTCAAGCCTAAATAAGGCACATCCCTTCTCACAGGCATGTATCTTCTCATAGGGCATCTTCAGTGCACGGAGGATTTTGTCCGACTGGTACAGGTTTGCAGGCATTACATGGCCTTTGGGTAGAAAGCGTCCAAATACTATCATCATTGCGTCGTAGCATTCTCTGCCCAAGTTGAACTGAGCCTTCAGAGCCATTACTTGTGAGATGGCATCCAACTGACAAAGCTCAGTGTGCTTATGAAGCGGATGTTTTGAAGACTCCAACATTTCATTGAAGGCCTTTGCAGATTCCTCCATCTCCTTGTCTGAATCCCGAGCATCATCATAGTCTTGCACCATGTTTTCCATCCCGGTACCATGCTCGCCGGTGCAATGACGATCCACCTCAGCTCGGTCACGTTGGGCAGAATCACCATGATATGTCCACACCGTATAATCGGGCGTAAAACCACTCTTCTGCAGGTGTTTGCCCATTTCAGCCTCTGTCCTCTTTTCCCAATTGCCGCACCGGAAACAAGGGCACCAGGTTTTCCTCTGGCCATTTGCAAATGCGGCTTGCACAAACCCCTTGGTTTTTGTGAACCATTCAGCGCTCCATTTGTTCTGACCAGTGTGACCGGTATACATCCACTGACGAAATTTATGCGTCGGATCCGGAGCAAAACATATGGGAAAACGAAGCCAACACTACTAGGAAAAGGCCTACTAGTGGCGCACCAGTTTTGCCTACTAATGTCGCACTACTGGTGCGCCACTAGTACCACGCCACTAGTATTATATACTAATGGCGCACCACTGGTGCGTCATTAGTATCTGGTATACTAATGGCGCACCACACCATGCGCCATTAGTATAGAGCAGCATGCGCCGTTAGTATGCCTCCCAGGGGGCCATATTTACCCATGTGCTTTGGTATACTAATGGCGCAATGTGGGGTGATGCGCCATTAGTATCCTTTGGCATACTAATGGCGCGCTGTGGGGTGATGCGCCATTAGTATTAATATTAGTTTTTTTTTGTTTTTTTTTATTTTTGCACCGGTTACAAAATATATTATTGGACAGAATATAGACAGCACCACATAGCAACAGCAGATTCATCGAATACAATAGAAGGTTAGTCTCGGAACACAATTCATCATATTAGTCTCCGAATTCAAAAGACCAAAAAAGATAGAACATTACAAGTCTCGGAGACCGCGAGTAGCGAGTTTGTCTTCACATTACAAGTCGATATCGATCATCTAAACTACCATCACATAGAAGAGAGCTGTGGTCATCACGATGAGCATCATCGGGATGAAACTGTTCTTCATCCAGTTCCTCCAACGCTCCCTCCTCTCTCCCGCTAGATAGCGGGCATATCTAGATTCCGCCTCCGCCCTAGTGGTGTACCCTCTGTAACTGTTACCGCTAAAATGGTGAACCTGTCTCCGGCACTCCTCCCAGTCGTCGTAGACTCCGGGAACCTTACCCTTGTACACGACATACGACGGCATCTCTATGCACAAGCCAAACAACAGACAATACATAAGCAATATATAAGTATGCAACAAAAGGATCGGAAGAGAAAAGCAAGACATTAATAGCACAATTCATGGTCCTACTAATAAATAGCATCGATTACATCTAAGTTGAACGACTGTCCAAACCAAAGAGACATACAAGTTCATTAAAGTTTAATTACAACATGAGCTAATTGATGTTTCAGAACTACAAATAGCATCACTACTTTCGACTCAACTCATGGGACCGGAGCGTGGATGAAGCCGCCGTCTTTCGTGATGGTCATGAAGTCGCGGGCGTTGTCAGCCTGCATTTGTAGCGTTCTGTCTATCTCACTGTTGGACGGTTGATCTCTAAGGTAGAACTGCCCCGAGGTACGAAGGACATCTTGATGGATGATTTCTGCAAACTCCGACTGGATGCGAAAGAATTCTTGTCGGAGGTCCGCGTCCTGGATTGCCACCAAGGTTGCAGCCCAATCTTTGACATTATTTGGTACCAGAAGGTGATTATGGTCCTGAGGGAGTCCCGGATTAGGGGGTGTCCGGATAGCCGGACTACCATCATCGGCCGAACTATCATCAGCCGGACTATCATCATCATCGACCGGACTCCAAGACTATGAAGATACAAGATTGAAGACTTCGTCTCGTGTCCGGATGGGACTTTCCTTGGCGTGGAAGGCAAGCTTGGCGATACGGATACGTAGATCTCCTACTATTGTAACCGACTCTATGTAACCCTAGCCCTCTCCGGTGTGTATATAAACCGGATGGCTCTAGTACGTAGGACACAACAACAACCATTACAATCATACCATAGGCTAGCTTCTAGGGTTTAGCCTCCTTGATCTCGTGGTAGATCCACTCTTATAAACATCCACAATATCAATTAATCAAGCAGGACGTAGGGTTTTACCTCCATCAAGAGGGCCCGAACCTGGGTAAAACATCGTGTCCCTTGTCTCCTGTTACCATCCGCCTAGACGCACAGTTCGGGACCCCCTATCTGAGATCCGCCGGTTTTGACACCGACATTGGTGCTTTCATTGAGAGTTCCTCTGTGTCGTCACCTATAGGCTTGATGGCCTCTTCAATCGACAACGACGCAGTCCTGGGTGAGACGTTTCTCCCCGGACAGATCTTCGTATTCGGCGGCTTCGCACTGCAGACCAACTCACTTGGCCATCTGGAGCAGATCGAAAGCTACGCCCCTGGCCGTCAGGTCGGGTTTGGAAGCCTAAACTTCACGGCCGATATCCGTGGGGACTTGATCTTCGATGGATCTGAGCCACAGCCGAGCGTGCCGCGCTGTCACAATGGGCACGACCTAACTCTGCCACCGGACAGCACCTTGGAGGCCGCACACGAATCCGCTCCGACCCATAGTCCGGAGCTGATCGCTCAGATCGAGGACGGATGGCTGGACACCACCTCGGGAGCTGCAACTTCTACGGCGGTGGAGCCGAACACTTACCTTGTCCCGCATAAAGCTCATGACTCCGAGGTGCCGGACCCTCTGCCGGACTCCGAACCTCCTGCGCCCCTGCCAGTCGAATCCGACTGGGCGCCGAACATGGAATTCACCGCTGCGGACATCTTTCAGCACTCACCCTTCGGCGATATCTTAAATTCGCTGAAGCATCTCTCGCTATCCGGAGAGCCCTGGCCGAACTACGGCCAGGATGGTTGGGACGCGGATGACGAAGAAATTCAGAGCCCACCCACCACCCACTTCGGAGCCACCGTCGACGATCTAACCGACGTACTCGACTACGACTCCGAAGACATCGACGGTATGGACGACGATGCCGGAGACTATCAAGAACCAGTGCCTACAGGACACCGGAAGACCACCTCGTCATACGACATATATATGGTGGGCACCCCAAAATATGGGGACGGTGAAGAAGCAACGGAGGCTGATTCCTTAAAGAAACAGCCCAAGCACCGACATCAGCGGCGCCGCTCTAAATCCCACCATAGCAAGAATAGGATTCCGGCACAGGAGATAATAACACCCCAGAAAGTGCCAAAGACAACCCCCTCCAGCACGATCCAGCGCAGGAGGAGGCAGAAGCAAGCCCTCACGAGAGGGCGGCAGACGAAGAGGTCGAGGATGATAATTACTTACCTCCCTCCGAAGACGAGGCAAACCTCGACGACGACGAATTCGTCGTGCCTGAGGATCCCGTCGAACAAGAGCGTTTCAGACGCAGGCTAATGGCCACGACAAACAGCCTAAAGAAAAAGCAGCAACATCTTCAAGCTAATCAAGACCTACTGGCCGACAGATGGACCGAGGTCCTCGCGGCCGAAGAGTATGAACTCGAACGCCCCTCCAAAAGTTACCCAAAACGCAAGTTGCTCCCCTGACTAGAGGAGGAAGCGTACAAACCTGCATCACCAGCGCACAATACGGCAGACCGACCACCTCGTGGCCGCGACAGAGAGGCGTGCAAGCCCTCCACCAAAACCGTACCCCGGCACCGCTCAAAAAGTATGAAGCCACAGGGGAACGCGCCGGACTTGCGGGATATATTGGAGGACAAGGAAAGACAATCCAGATCTATCTATGGATCACGTGGGCGCCCCAAGACCCACGACGAATACCGTCGCGCCGGATACAACTACTCCGGCCGGGCCGAACACAGCCGACAACGCTCTCTCGAGCTACATCGCGATATTGCTCAATACAGAGGCGCCGCGCACCCACTATGCTTCACTGACGAATTAATGGATCATCAAATCCCTGAAGGGTTTAAACCCATTAATATCAAATCCAACGATGGCACAACAGACCCCGCGGTTTGGATTGAGGATTATCTCCTCCATATACATATGGCCCACGGCGACGATCTTCACGCCATCAAATATCTCCCGCTCAAGCTTAAAGGACCAGCTCGGCATTGGCTTAACAACCTACCCGCAGAGTCAATTGGATGCTGGGAAGACCTGGAAGCCGCATTCCTCGACAACTTCCAGGGCACGTATGTGCGACCACCGGACGCAGATGACCTAAGCCACATAATCCAGCAGCCAGACGAATCGGCCAGGCAATTCTGGACACGGTTCTTAACAAAGAAAAATCAAATCGTCGACTGTCTGGATGCAGAGGCCCTCGCTGCCTTCAAACATAACATCCGCGACGAGTGGCTGGCCCGGCACCTAGGACAGGAAAAGCCGAAATCCATGGCAGCCCTCACATCACTCATGACCCGCTTCTGTGCAGGAGAGGATAGCTGGCTAGCTCGCAGCAACAACCTCAGCAAAAACGCTGGCAGTCCGGATACCAAGGACCGCAATGGCAGGTCGTGTCGAAACAAAAACAAACGCCGCATTAACGGCGACAGCAATGAGGATACGGCAGTCAACGCCGGATTCCGAGGCTCCAAGCCCGGTCAACGGAAGAAGCCATTCAAAAGAACCACTCCGGGCCCGTCCAATTTGGACCCAATACTCGACCGCTCCTGTCAAATACATGGAACCCCCAAAAAGCCAGCTAACCACATCAACAGAGATTGTTGGGTATTCAAGCAGGCACGCAAATTAATCGCCGAAAACAATGACAAGGGGCTACACAGCGATGACGAGGAAGAGACCCGGCCGCCGAACAACAGAGGACAAAAGGGATTCCCCCCTCAAGTTCGGACGGTAAACATGATATACGCAACGCATATACCCAAGAGGGAGCGGAAGCGTGCACTAAGGGACGTATACGCGATGGAGCCAGTCGCCCCAAAATTCAACCCATGGTCCTCTTGCCCGATCACTTTCGATCGAAGAGACCATCCGACCAGTATCCGCCATGGCGGATTCGCCACATTGGTTTTAGACCCAATCGTCGATGGATTTCACCTTACGAGAGTCCTGATGGACGGCGGCAGTAGCCTGAACCTGCTTTATCAGGATACAGTGCGAAAGATGGGCATAGACCCTTCAAGCATTAAACCTACAAAGACAACCTTCAAAGGCATCATACCAGGTGTCGAGGCCAGTTGTACAGGCTCAGTTACACTGGAAGTGGTCTTCGGATCCCCGGATAATTTCCAAAGCGAGGAGTTAATCTTCGACATAGTCCCATTCCGCAGTGGCTATCATGCTCTGCTCGGACGAACCGCGTTCGCAAAATTCAACGCGGTGCCGCATTATGCATACCTTAAGCTCAAGATGCCAGGCCCTCGTGGAGTCATCACGGTCAATGGAAACACGGAACGCTCCCTCCGAACGGAGGAACATACAGCGGCCCTCGCGCCAGAAGTACAGAGCAGCCTTTTAAGGCAATTTTCGAGTCCGGCCGTTAAACGACCGGACACGGCCAAATGCGCCCGGAGCAACATCAACCAAGACCACCTGGCACGTTCCGAGCACGCGTAGCAATGCGGCCTCAACTCCAGCCCTCGCACAATTGTAAGACAAACTCTCCGCGTACATAATTACGCCCTGGAGATACCATGGGCATAGGGGGAGAGGCACAACCACAACAGACCCAGAGTGCGGTTCGACCACACCAGGGGCTCCCAAGGGTGTTGCTCTTTTTATCTTTTATTTCTCTCTTTTTTATACAGAACTCTGTCCGGCGGTGAACCTGCAGAACTCATGATGCAACAGCCAGGGAGGGACAAAGGCCGCGACGAACACTCAGGTGGTCTCCATTACGAGCATTAAATTTGTTAAATACACCATTCCGCGGCCTACCCCTGGAGGGAGACGCCTTTAATTCGTCCAATCCCTTGCTTTCCGCATTATTTGTATCATTCCGCACTCATAGCAAATCTTTTCGAATAAAATGCAGCACTTTTTGCCCATAATTGCATTACCTTATATATATATGTTCATTTACGACATGTTGCATCCGTACATTTTGGTACGGCCAAATACACCAGGGGCTTATGTTCCCCGCATTATGGTGTGATAAAGTCCGCACACTTTCACAAGTGCGGCACCCCAAACTTATAGCATTATATGAATCGGCTCCGAATCATGTCTTGGGTCAATAGTTGGGTTTGCCCGGCTCCCATGTTTGGCACCTTATGTTCCGTTCTATCGGCTAAGGTAGCACTGGGAGAACCACTACGATTGCACCCCGGTTGAGCCGGGTTAACACCTCAGTGGAGAAAGCTAAAACTGACTGTCATGATAAGGCGAGAGACTGGTCGCTGTTCGAGAGGTCTTTTCGGGTCCTTAAAGACCTACGCCGCTTCGAGCGAAGTACCGGATAATGTCCGACGAAGGCGTGGATAGCGCCCTGAATTCGGTCTTCCGAATACTAGGGGCTTCGCCGAAATTTAAAATTATAGAATTCTATGGCTAAGTGAGAGTGTTCGAGCACTATAAGTCCGGTTGCCTTGTTCGTTGTGTTCAGCGCCTCCCTAGATGGACCCAAAAATGGGAACAAGAGTGCTCAAGTTTATCCCGAACACCCCAGCACTCGTGGCATGGGGGCTGAAGCCGACGACTTGCCATCTCTCAGATTTAATAAACGGCCGCACAGAAGGTAGTATTTTAAATTAACAAGCGTTGCTTAGCGCATATGAACAAAGTTTTCAACGCACAGGATAACACATTGTGAATTTACTCAATAATTACATCCCTGGGGCACTCATCCGCAATCTTGCGGGCACCCTTCAGGACAGTCTTATAGTACATCTCGGGCGTACGGTATTCCTTGCCCGCTGGTGGCGCGTCAGTGATTAGCTTCTCCGCATCCAGCTTGCCCCAATGCACCTTTGCGCGGGCAAGGGCCCGACGAGCACCTTCAATACAGGCGGAGCGCTTGATAACCTCCACCCAGGGGCACACATCCACCAACCGTCGCACGAGGCCGAAGTAGCTCCCAGGCATGGCCTCTCCAGGGCACAGCCGGACTATGAGGCCCTTCATGGCCTGCTCGGCCACCTTGTGGAGCTCGACCAGCTGCATCAGCTGGTCGCTAGGGGGCACCGGATGGCCGGCCTCAGCATACTGGGACCAGAAGACCTTCTCCGTTGAGCTCCCCTCCTCGGCTCAGTAGAATGCGGCGGCATCAGACACGCTGCGAGGCAGATCTGCAAACGCCCCTTGAGAGCTCCGAATTCGGGTAAGTAACACGTAATTTACATTCACATGCTTGCTTTGCCTGGAAAATGCCTTACCCGCCGCTATCTTCCTCACCAACTCAATCTCCTGAAGGGACTTATGGGCATCGGCCTTGGCAGGTTTGGAACTTTCGAGAGCCGAGGCAAGCTCGCACTCTCGAGTCTTTGAGTCACGCTCCAAACTCTCATGCTTTTCCATGAGAGCCTGGAGCTCTTGCCGAACCACCGCCACCCGCGCCTCCTGCTTTTCTCGCTCTGCCCGTTCCGCGGCCGCATTGCGTTCGGCCGCGGACAAGGCCTCCTTCAGGGTCGCCACCTCGTTCGTGGCCCCTGCAGTACCCATGTTATCCTTGTTATTTTTTTTGCAACCTAAATCCTTTTCTGTAAGGTACAAGTTCAAAGAGGTGTTACTCACCTTCTTTGTCCTGGACCTGCTTCTTGGCGCGGCCGAGCTCTTGCTCGGACCGCTTGAGCTCCTGCTTCAAAGCACAGACCTCCGCAGTCAATGCGGCAGAGGTCAGCAGCGTAGCCTGCAACCCATATTGACATAATTTTTTAGCAACCCTGTGTATATCTTTTTTTCAGATCCTCAGTCGGGCTTTTCTTTCCGAACACCGAACCGAGCATCAGGGGCTACTGTCTATGCGGTATTACGTGCATATTTTTAACTTCTTACCTTAAAGCATGATAGAAGGCTATTGCAGGCTTCGGTCAGCCCGCTCTTGGCAAGCTGTACCTTCTGAATCACCGCACTCATAATAGTGCGGTGTTCTTCCTCGATGGAAGCGCTCTGCAGCGCCTCCAACAAATTGTCCGGTGCCTCCGGTTGGACGGAAGCTGCCGGCATCATGGTCTTGCCCTTCGTGCGAAGGGGCCGCCGGCCGAACTCCGGAACCACTGCGGGTTCTGATGTGGAGTCCGGCGCAAAGTTCGGGAGGCCGCCTTGTGGCGCCTTCGGAGCCTCCCCCTGATGGGTCCCTTCTTGGGATCCCACCTCGGCGTCCTCGGTGTCACAAGGGGTGGAGGCGGTCGGGATGGAGTCTACATCTGATGGAGCCAACGACCTGCTCGATGAACCGGGGAGATCATCATTGGCCGGACTACAGCCAGCATGCGGCATCAGAATAACACTATTTGACGCAGAAAAAGAAATTATAAATCATTCAGAAATCCGGATACTTACGATCTCGCCGGAGGCCTGGCCCTTGAATGCCATTCTTCCTCGCCAACGTTGATGTTGGCCGAGCTGTCTGGGGGAATAGTCCTTCCCCTCTTGGACCCTTCGGCCTTCCCTGTTGGGGAAGCCTTCCTCTTCCTCTCTCCCTCCTCTGGGAGAGTGTCCTCTTTCTCCTCCTCGTTTTCGGGGGAGGAGTCCGCCCCGGAGTCGTCGGACACCTGAAAACAGGAACTCTTTCGAGCACCCGTGGCCTCCTTCTTGGCCTTCTTCTCCGGCACCACGTGCGGTGCCGGAACCAGCAGCCTCGCTAGATGGGCGTCTATTGGGTTTTCTGGCATAGGAGCCGGGCAGATAATCTGCTCCGCATTCCTCATCCAGTCCTGTCAAAGGAAAAGGGGAAATTAAAACCCGCATAGAGTCAAACTATGAAAAGCAAGTGTCCCGTAAAGGTGTAGAAGCACTTACCTCGTCGGCTTGACGCTGCGAGCGAAATCCGCGATCTTCAGTCGCGGATGCGGGGGCTTCGACGCCCTTAAACAGCACCCTCCAGGCGCCTTCGTACGTCGTGTCGAAGAGCCCGCTCAGCGCCTGGTGCTGCTCCGGATTGAACTCCCACAGATTGAATGCCCGCTCCTGGCATGGGAGAATCCGGCGGACGAGCATGACTTGGATCACGTTAACCAGCCCGAGCTTCTTCACCAGCTTCTGGATACAGGCTTGGAGTCCCGTCAGCTCCTCCGAACTACCCCACAGCAAGCCCTTCTCTTTCCAGGAGGTGAGCTGCGTGGGGATACCAGATCTGAACTCGGGGGCCGCCGCCCACGTAGGGTCGCGCGGCTCGGTGATATAGAACCACCCCGATTGCCACCCCTTGACGGATTCCACGAAGGCCCCTTCGAACCAAAGGACATTGGGCATCTTGCCCAACATGGCGCCTCCGCGCTCCGCTTGAGTGCCCTTCACTACCTTCGGCTTGACATTGAAGGTCTTGAGCCACAAGCCGAAGTGGGGCTGGATGCAGAGGAAGGCCTCGCACACGATGATAAACGCCGAGATGTTGAGGATGAAGTTCGGCGCGAGACCATGGAAATCCAGGCCGTAGTAGAACATGAGCCCCCGGACAAAGGGGTGAAGTGGAAAGCCCAGTCCGTGGAGGAAGTGGGGAAGAAAAACGACCCTCTCATGGGGCCCGGGGGTGGGGATGAGCTGCCCCTCGTCGGGCAGCCGGTGCGCAATGTCGCCGGACAGGTAGCCGGCGCTGCGTAGTCTTTCGATGTGCTCCTCCGTAACGGAGGAGGTCAGCCACTTGCCTCTCGCTCCAGACATGACTGGGGAAGGTTGAGACGAGATGTGCGGGCTTGGGCGCTGGAGCTCGAGTGCGCGGAGATGGATAAGCAAAGGAGGAAGAAGGCGTAGGTGAAAAGGTGAATCCTTATCCCTTATATGGGCGGGCGAAGTCTATGTGTCCCCCACCGGCCTGGTAAAACTCGCTTATCCCCCAAGCGTCACCGTCAATGGCGCGGTTGGGTTACCCGCGTACGTATTGATGAGAATCCCGGATTAAGAGGGGAACACGATCTCTGCTTCGACAAGACGTGCCAAGGAAACCGCTTCGCTAAATGCGCTGAGGTGGTAGAGTAAAAAACGATTCAAGTAATGGCTTGGTAGTGGCATGACGTCATGGCGCAAAAAACGTCAGCAGATTGAACTTGTGTATATATTATTCTCTCTACGGTGGAATGTGGAATTTATTTTGCAGAGCCGGACACTATCCTGGTGTTCACAATCTTCTATCCTTCGGAGGAGGAACCCGCCTTGCAATGCCAAGCAATATACGCGCCGGACTTATCGTCTTTGAAGCCTGGTTCAGGGGCTACTGAGGGAGTCCCGGATTAGGGGGTGTCCGGATAGCCGGACTACCATCATCGGCCGAACTATCATCGGCCGGACTATCATCATCATCGACCGGACTCCAAGACTATGAAGATACAAGTTTGAAGACTTCGTCCCGTGTCCGGATGGGACTTTCCTTGGCGTGGAAGGCAAGCTTGGTGATACGGATACGTAGATCTCCTACTATTGTAACCGACTCTATGTAACCCTAGCCCTCTCCGGTGTGTATATAAACCGGATGGCTCTAGTCCGTAGGACACAACTACAATCATTACAATCATACCATAGGCTAGCTTCTAGGGTTTAGCCTCCTTGATCTCGTGGTAGATCCACTCTTGTAAACATCCGCAATATCAATATTAATCAAGCAGGACGTAGGGTTTTACCTCCATCAAGAGGGCCCGAACCTGGGTAAAACATCGTGTCCCTTGTCTCCTGTTACCATCCGCCTAGACGCACAGTTCGGGACCCCCTACCCGAGATCCGCCGGTTTTGACACCGACAGGTCCCGTACGATCGCCCTCATGTGATGGAGGGTGTAGTAGGCATCCTTCTGACCGCCAGGCGGCTGCTTGACGCAGGGGAACGTCGTATTGTGGGTGAACACGTGCCTGCCGTACCTATGAACTGGCCTCTTAAAGGTGCCTCCAAATGTGGTGTAACCGGGGAGAGCATCATGAAGAACTTTCTTGATATTTGTGTAGTCTATCTTGGAGTCAAGGTCCGGGTCGAAATACGTGGCCGTGAAATATTTCGGGCTGAAGAGGATGAGTGTGCAATGTGTGTCACTGCACAGAACACGGAATGTTAGAAAGAAAAGAACGATCAAAATCTAAGAAATCATATGTTACGGGGCGGTGAGGGGATGACTTACTCAGGAAAGTAAGGCACGGGGAAGTTATCCTTATCTGGGTTTGCCAGAATGACGTCTTCGAGGTGTGAACTCGCGACTTGCCGGTCCCCTGCGATGCCCAAGATCTTAGCATGCATGTAGAAGGGGTCGACTATCACGATGTGCGGGGTCTTGTCTCGAATGATCCGCATCTCCATACTCAGCAAAAACAGCCGAACAAAGGTGTAGTGCAGCGGATGAAGGTTAAACATAGCAAAGATGTCATCAAACCGCAGGACGATCGTACCCCCGATGGCGCCATCCAAAAAGCCCTTGCCCTCTGGCACCTTGGCCACGAAAACTGAGTATGCCACATCATTCTGGGAGAGACGCCGCTTCTCCAAAGAAAGAACACTATCATGCAGACTCCGCATAGCACCGGTTGCAGCATTGAGCATATTTGTCGGTAGCATCGCCTTACCCGCCACATGCACCCTCCTCGAGATATCCTTAGGTGAAGGTGGCCCATCCTGAGCATGGATCGTACTCGGTGCTGGCTGGCTCGCACCGGCGCCCTACTTATTCTTTCGTTTCCGTCCCTTCTTCTTGATCTGCTGTAATGGGACCGAGTTCTGCTCACAGACCGCCTTCTTGAGCGTGTTGGGGCTGATAATATTTCGCACCTCATCTATCTAAGGCTCGGTGAAGGAGGGAGCTAGAGGCGTCTCTTGAGAACTAAACGCTAGACGACACCTGTTGCAATTGGATTTCTCCGCCGTACCAGCTAGATCGTGGTCGTCTTGGTTGGGTTCTTGAGAAGGAGGCCCGCAGAACTCGTCACCGTACCCATGTTCGGCAAAGTACTTATCGACGTTGGTAAATGTACCGTCGTCGTTGTCGTCATCGTCCGGATCCTATTCCATATGCATGTCCGGATCCTGTGCCATAGGGATGTCCGGCATGTCCGGTAGCGTTGCGGCGTCCTTGCCATGGCTTGGCGCTGGCACGACTGGCGGTCTTGTCTTTGGGGTTGTGTCCCCCGCCCCCAAATGAATCTGGCTCTTCGGCCAAAGCAGGGGCCAGTTTGTGCAGGCGCTGAGGGTCATCTCATATTCTACGTTGGCCCCAGCGGGTCGAATCGGAGGTAACAGCTCGTCGCAGCTTGGAAGCACCCGAACCAGTTCAACCCTATACACTGTGGGTGGCATCGGATTACCATGGAACACGGGGTTGCCCGGTTGAACAATTCTGCCCTTGGCGACATCGACCAACTCGCCGCCCACAAAGTGTAGGAGAGTGCAAGGAACATCGGTGGCGCCCTGCGAAAACATGTAGGGCGTCAGGGATGCCTAGTCAAAGGCAAGGAGATGAAGTCATCGGCTGAGAGGCTTAGTTACCGTGATGCCATCGAGCTTGGCTAATGTCGAGGCACCGCCAATGGTGGGCATGCAACTGACGGAGGGGCCACTTGCTGGCGAGGTGCCGGCCGGCGTACACCCGGGTGCATTAAGCTCCAATGCCAGTGTCGGCGCCGAAGACACGAATACCACCTCCGCCGGAGACACCAATGGCGCCACCTGAGACACCAATGGTGCCGCCTGCGCGTTGTGCGAGTTGCTGGCCGTGAAGCTGGGAACCGGGGGAGGCCCCTGTTGGCCGCCCGCAATCCACGTTGTCAGCCCCTGAATCAATGTAGACACCATGGCGGCGAGCGTTGTTCCCAGTTGTTGTTGCACTTGCTCTTGGATAATCTCCAGAATAGCGCCACTTGTGCCTTGAGTGCTTCAACCTCGCGCGACTGGCTTTCCGAGCTGGTCTTTTTCTCCTTTCGCTCACCAGCGGTATAGTATGATGACCATTTTGTGGACAAGCATTTGCCGGCCACAAGGCCAGCTGGCGACGGCTTACTGAGCTTATCCTTGTTTTTCATTACATTCAACGCCCTATTTAAAGGGGTGTCAAAAGGGGAGCTCTGAGACGATCCCGCGCTACTGCTTTCAGTGTCCTGCGGAAGGAACGTGAACCATTTAGAAATATTGGGGATTAATTAGAATGCAGCCATATGGAGCTAATTACGCGGGGGTGTATTCCTTACCAGAACAAGCTCAAGCGCCCTGGTCTTCGGATCCGTGAAGCTCCGTTGTTACCGGGTCCTCCTTGTACCGGGCCCTCACATAGTTCCTGGCCTGCTTGTCATGGTATTTCTCAAAGCGGGGCGGTAGGCCTTGCCCTGCACGCTCTGCGTCCTCCTTGTCCCATATAGGCTCCGCCACTCTTTAACCGCTGGGACCGAGTTTGTGGACCCCTAAGTTCAACTCCCGCATTTCTTTCCCCCACTGACTTGATTTGGAGGTTGCGCTGCTCTCGCACTTGATCTTGAACTCCTTGTAGTCATCTTCGCTGATCAAAGGATATTTCGCCTTGATCTTCTCATAACTATCACCTTTTTCAATCATTGCCTTCACCGTGCTTCTCCAAGTAGACAAGGCCGTGCTCATCTTCGTGAGGGCAGCACTGTTCACTTTATTACCTGAGAGGCGTGTGTTTGCAAAGTCAGTGGGGAACTTGTATCGTTCATGCAGCTTCGTGAAGAGGAGGCTGTGCAAATTCCCTCGGTCCTTATGCCTTAGGTTCTCGGTGTTGATCGAGACGGTGCTCCGGAGAATGCACTCAAGCTGAACCGAGTACCCCTTGACTAATTCTTTGGGCGTCGTTGCATGCCCGTCGGAGTTCACTTCAGTAAATTCCTCCTTGATGGTGCCAAGCACGCTCGGGCGCCGTCCTTCCATTGCCTCTTCGGTTGGCTGCCTTCTGTGTGTGTGCCGCCATCATCAATGGTGGCATCCTCGGCGGCACCATCAGTGGTGTCATCCCCGACGCCACTAGGGGTTGTGTAGTCAGGATCGGTGTCTTCCGCGTTGTCCTCATAGCGGTGAGGTTCTTCCTCCATCTCCTGGGACAGCTCCCAGAATTACTTGCCGCCCGAACCGCCGGCCTCATTGTTGTGGGCCATGTTTCGCTCTAAATAGGAAAAAAGTTTGGTCAAAAAGTTGGTTATTGTCAAGAAACAAGATCATGTTCTCATCATTTATGGTTTGTCGACACCGAGGCATCCTAAGAGCTAAGCTTTTATCATTTAGGGTTTGTCGACGCTGAGGCACCCTAAAAGCCTAAGCGTACATCATTTAGGTTCTCATCGACACCGCGGCACCGTAAGAGCCAAGGTTTTATCATTTAGGGTTTGTCGACTGTAAGTTGGGCCTAATCACTTGGTTCTATTGCCACCTATGGTTTAATGCAGCAAGAATAAAGGGGTAGTTGATCCTACTTAATTAAGTACTAAGATACCCTGGCCCATGCATTAGTAGCAAGTACCCCATATGTCCGATTTTTAGAAAAGTCATGCTAAAATTCACGGAAAATTTCAGCATGACCTTTGCTAAAAATAGGACATGTGGAGTACCCGAATTTGCCGGAACGGAAGTTAATCGATATTCCGGCAAACTCAAGGGCCTCTCGGGGTACCTGCAAAATCCAGCAAACTAAGGTCGGAGACAAAATCCAGCAAACTAGCACCACAATGTGCGTCTACTTTCATATGGATCAAAATGCCATAGACCATATGGTCCTCTGCTTTCATATGGACAAAAATAAGCTCAACTTACGTGAGTTTCCATTCCAAATCTAATAGGTCACCTAAAAAAATCATCAATAGTTTAGCAAAGCACATAACAATAATGTTAAGCTACTGGAAATTCCAAAACAGTAAAGTTCCAATTTAAGGTACTGCAATCTGGCTTTGTATCTGCAGTTTTGTGGTGATGCAGAGACCATCTCAGTGCATCAACAAAATTCAGTAAAATTCAGTGCATCAACTCCATGTACTCGTGTACTCTTTCTGTGAAATACAGTGCATCTACTGGAAACAAAATTCAGTAAATTTCAAGCAACTACTCTTAATGCAAACAAGATTTACCTAGCAAGGTTAATTTGACATGGAGTATTTTATTTCATAGAGTAAACATTAGCACTATTTTACAGAAAAAGGTTTTAGCTAATTTGAATTAACTGAAAGCAGCAGTACATCATTTTATTGACAGTAAAATGTTCAAAGAAACATAAATATCAGTACAATAGCTAGATTACACTATCAGTACACTAGCAGTAAAATGTTCATTCTCGAAATAAAAAAAACATGTCTCAAATGATGAAGCAGTACAAATGATGTGAAGCGTTGTACTGATAGTGGCACTTCTTTGGGCTAAACTTGTAGCTTCAATTGAAAGCTCAATCTGGAGAAAAAAAACTAATTGTTAAAATCAAAACAAACTCGACCTCATCGTGGAGTTCTGTTATGTAGTGATTTTACACTATTACAGTGAAGAACTAGCTAGACACATAAAAGACAACCATGTACAGGCATGTAAACATACAGAGGAAGGAAGGCATAACAACAGATACCATAAATGTTCAGGTTATGTAGGGTTAATGGTTTTTTCCTCGTATACTCATGTACATGAGCTATAAATCCAGTATGTGCACACACACACACGTGAGAATAACCAGGTATAGTCAATTTGGGTTTAATACCCAGGTAATGCTTTAAAGTATAGCAGATCAAGTATATGATCATGCACCTGGGCTTAACGTATCAAGATTTTTCACTTTCCATGTAATACAGCACAGCAGCTAAATTGATTTGCCTGAAACATGCATGCTAGTGGAAGCTTGCAAACTTAATGTTTTGCTTACCAACTTGGTAACAGGTAGGTCTCTGACGTCTGTCAGTTTAGTTGCTTTCTAAATAAGTTAACGGTGTTGATTCTCGGTGACAACAGTAGCATATTGAAATAACCGACTTTGTTTTTTTATTTATTTCGAGAATGAAGCAGAACTGCTAGTGTATTGATAGCAGTACGAATGATTATACCTAGTAGTACAAATGATGAAGTAGTATATACCTGACTGATGTGAAGCGTTGTCCCAGATGTATTCATAAGAGGCTAGAAGATGTGCTCAACCAACTGTCACAAAAACAAATAAATTATTATTTTCCTAAGTTGGTACAAGGAATGTACAGGTACCAAAATCTCATCACACTAGCTAAAAGACGACAAACATGGGTACAGTACCATCACATCACACTAGCTTCATTCTGAAGTAAGTTCCTTCTCCGAAAATTACTACTGCATTTTAGTTTCTGTTTTCATTGTTTGTGTGGATCACTAGGTTAATGTAGCTTAACTTCTTTAGAGTTAAAGACCCACATCATTCAGGTATATATTGCAGTACCATCTAATTCAGACGAGTGTCTCGAAAAAAATCTAATTCATATAGAAAACATTGAACAATATTTGTTGTTGATAAGTAAAACATGATGGGGCGAAATATTGGTATGATACATAGTCCATTTTGGGGTGAGCTATGTATAATAGTTTTCTGAGTCCACATGCAAGCAACCTTTTGTTGGGGGTCGTATTCAATGCATTAAGGATCATGGGTACAGTACTCGTTTAATTCACATCAATACTCATGATTTTCTTTTTGGTAGAAATCATACACATACTTCTAAATGTACTATCCCTATCAACTTCGAGTACGACATATGTTAGGACTAAGAGTAGAAAAATGAAAGTTCTGAAAAATTCCCATCATTTCCCCTTTTTTGCCTGTAAGCTTTTTGCTAATGTTATCCTTGAGCTCCTTTTACTTTTGGAACCCTAGTTAGTGTGCTTGCATCCATGGGAATAGCATAGATTCATCAATGAGCAGTTGTTGACTCACTATTCTCCAATGGAGCCAGACAAAACGAATGGTTTCATTGCATATGCAATGTTTTGACCATGTGGGATAGGGTGGTTAGCAATCTCAATTTCTCAAAAAGAGTAAAACACTGTTTGCAAACAGAAAATTCACAACATCCCTTGAACACTGAGCCAGGTATATGCTAGAACGCCAAGAGAGGGGTAAAGAATCGATGAACCCAGAACACGCAAGCAACCGACAGCAGCGATTAGGGCTGGTGGTGGGGGGCGGCATGGAAGGCGCGGGCTTTGGAGGGGGGAGCGTGGCGGG